>NC_141164.1:17040176-17340866 GCF_053477565.2 Lygodium microphyllum
CACTCTCCTTATGGCCCCCTGGAACCATCTACATGTGTAGATAGTTTTGCAAGGGATAAGTGCCCCCTTGTGCATGTCTACAATAAGTGGGGTGGGGGCTTCTATAAGAATTGGTAGGGGAGGGAGGCCTCCACACCTTGTGTGGGTATGTGGGGGGGGGGGGGGGGGAGGGAGGGAGGAGCCATCATATACCCCCCCCCCCCCCCCCAAATAGTAAAATAGCAATTAGCTGGGAGACGGGGGGTACATTTGGCTTTCTCTTAATGTTCATTTTATAAGGATGGTGAAAGGTCATTTTTTCTTGTAAAATAACAATTGACTCCCTAAGGTTTAAGTTTCATGGGCCTCCCCCTATAAATTTATTTCTAGTTTTAAAAAAAACCCATGAGAGGGGGGGGGGGGGGGGGATGGTGAGGGAGGGAAGGGGAGTTCACATGGCTCCCCTTAAAGCTTATTTTAGAATGAAAGGGATGCTCACCCCC
Source organism: Lygodium microphyllum (assembly GCF_053477565.2). NCBI lineage: Eukaryota > Viridiplantae > Streptophyta > Polypodiopsida > Schizaeales > Lygodiaceae > Lygodium > Lygodium microphyllum. The sequence goes on from NC_141164.1 coordinate 17,040,659, forward strand.
TAATGATTAATAAGTAAGGAAGAGGGGACCACCCCTTAATGGCTCCTCAAGGCTTGAAATCATGGGGTGGGGCCTTTATAAGGACCCCTTCTTCTAAGACTTTATTCTTCATTTTTTCTATGACAATAGAATAAGGAAAATCATATCACACATTGACTATTAGAGTTCCCACATATGGTCATGCTCTCCCTTCTTGCTTTAACGTTCATAGCTCTTGCTTCTTGCTTTCACTTGTGCTCTCACTCTTGCTCATCCTTTCCACCTTTCATACTCTTGAACAAAGGAACATATTCAGGATCTACCTTAACACAAAAGTCCTTTTTCATATTCATTATTGTTTATCAATTATGAGGTAAAGTTAAAGAGATGTCAATGGAGACACAATTTGATTGAGTAAATGTTGGTTATGGGGTAGTTGAGTGTGTGAAGGTAGACTTGATAGACACACAAAGGTGTCAGTAGTTTTGTCTAGTAAAGAAAACAACAGTGATAAAATGAAATGGGAGAGTTAAGTGTGTGAAGATAGACTAGATAGACATATAGAGATGTCAATAATTATGTGCGTGACGGTAGACTAGACAAATATAGACCGATAGAATAGATTGGATACTAACACAATTTCGAATGATTGTTGGTTTATGGGAGAGAAGTTGGCAAGAGAGATCAAAGAAAATGGGGTAGTTCTATGTGTGAAGGTAGATTGGATAGACACAGAGAAGAGGGTATAGTAGGGCTTTGAAAAATAGAATGGAGTAGAAGGGCTTAGAGAGAGGGCATGTCCAAGAACCTTCAAATGTTAGAAAATTTGATTTTTACTTCTCAATCATTTCCAAAGCTTGTGAAAATTGACCAGCACTTTTGTCTCTTAACCAGAAAGTATGGTATAAAAAATCCCCAAATTTTTTGAAAAGGAGCTATCGAAATTTTAATTTTCTCATTTTCATTAAAAAATGATTTACTCCACATCTTTAATCATTTGGCATGGAAAATAAAGCACCATACTCCCGTAACTAATCTCTATCTGAATATAAAATTTGATTTAATTATGAATATTAAAAGGAGAGAAAAGAAATCTCAATAAATATTTTATGGATGATATAAAAAAGGTAAAAAAAGATTTAAAAGTGGAGAGAGGAGGATTATTTTAGAATCCTTTCCTCCACTTTTCTTTGTTTTCTAAAGGGTGGGGCCACTAAACGACCCAAAAGAGAGTTCATTTTTCCCTAACGAGGTCAATCTCTACTATGGAGATCTCATGATTTATATGGCTTCAACATGTCATGTGAAATGGTGTATGACATAATGGATATGCTCACTCACATGTTCCCCCCTAGAGACTTAATAATGTCTTTGCATAGCAAATCAAATACAAGATTGAAATTTGCTTTTTTATCTTGCCCTTTGTAAGATTTACTCGTGTCTTTGCATGACAACCCAAATACAAGAATGAATTTGCATAGTTTATAGCACCATCATGGTTTTAACATCTACGCATGAACTTAGTCGAACACTTTAAGTTATAAATGTCATGGTCTAGAATGACGAGCATTGTCATAGCTAAATCAAAATAACACTATCCTAGTGAACTTCTTTTGGTGGTGAAATGTATTGCCATTATGTGTGTAACTCAAAAAATAAATGAAATTGAACAACACACCAATCATTATTATAATTCCATGTTTGAGTCTACATTATGTGTGTGTAGGCTTTTAACATCTCTAAGGTTAAACCAATATTCCAATAAATATGGCTTAAAGTACAATTTCTTTCCTTTAGTAAAGACTTTTATGAGTACTTCAAAAAAGGACTATGGAGTCCTTGAATTATGTTTAAAGAAAAGGTTGGATTTATATACTTATGATCATTTGCATTTAGGCTTAATGACCTTCAATAGTTTGATTTATGCTACCTATATCTATGCTATGTGATTTATATAAGCATTATTTTAATTCAACACAATATTTTGAAAATTATGAAGAGGTCCATGGAGTCCTTAGATGATGTTTTAAAAAGAGCACAATTGAGCTTCATCTTTGTGCTTCTTTGCATTATGCTTAATGATGAGGACTTTATTATTTACACTCCTTACACTTATATTGTAGGATTTATTTGAGATTTCTTTTTATCTTTTTATCTTTTAAGTGAATCCTACGAATAAGTAATCTTATGTTTTAAGAAAGGAGCTATAGGATCCTCTGATTATGTTTAAGAAGTTGTCTATTGAGATCTATCTTATTGATCCTTTTGATATATTTGCTTAATGGTGTAGGACTTTTATTATTTAGCCCCTGGCATCTACGATGGAGGATCTACTTAAGGTTTCTTTCTATTAGTTAACTAGCTTAGGTTGTAGCTTATAGTAAAGTGTTCAGAAGAATCCTTTGAATGAATGGTCATATATTTTAAGAAGAGATTCATGGAATATTTAAATTATGCTTTTAGAATCCATGAATGAATAATCTTATGTTTTAAAAAGGGGTCTATAAAGTCCTTGGATTATATTTTAAGAGGACTATGCTTAATTAACAACATAGGACTTTCTTATATACATGGTCCTTGCATCCATAATTTAGGATTTATATTTAAGATGTCTTTCCATTTTTTAAGTTTAGTGGTTTAGGGTTGTAGGTTAGGTCAAAGTGTTTGAAAGTATCCAATATATAAGTACTCCTATTTGTTAAACAAAATGATTTTAAGAATTCTATACTTTACAAAGACTCTAGAGTCCTTGGATTTCATATTTAAAAATAGGATTATGAATTAATTGAAGAGGACTATGTGTCGCTTCTTAATCACCTACAATTTTATTTACAAATACATAGAAAATCGTATTGTCTAAGAATAGTATGGATTTTTATTCTATGATTAAAACCATTGCAATGGAACTATGCTAATGTCCCTTTGCGATGGAATTGTGCCAATTGTAAACATGATAGGGGGTTAGCAAAATGGAAGGGAGCCAATGGAATTACTCACACTTTGATAATTGTCTCCTCCTAAGTTCATATCGATATACATAATGGGATAAACCATGAGTTGCAAGAGAATACATCTATTATGCTAATCTTTACATGAATCAACTCTCACTAGTAAAAACCAATGGAATTACTCACACTTTGATAATTGTCTCCTCCTAAGTTCATATCGATATACATAATGGGATAAACCATGAGTTGCAAGAGAATACATCTATTATGCTAATCTTTACATGAATCAACTCTCACTAGTAAAAAATGGGGTTTGATAGACATCCCTATCAATTTCAATGCTTCCTAGATCAAGAAATATACTAGAGTTGAACAGGAAGATTGATCACAAATATCAAGACCTCCCACCTTTCTTAACATGTTTGTTTTAGTTATCTAACCAAGCAATATATGCTACTATATTATTTGGCATACAAATGTAGCTTCCTTTTATTAATCAATTACACATTGTTTGTTAATACATCCTTTAGCATAAAACAAATATTTCAAAAAAAAAAGCTCATATTAATTCATATAATGTTAATCAATTTCACGATTTCATAATACAATAGACACTCTAAAGAAACAATACAAAACAAAGAAATTGTTTCAAAAAATAAGCTCAATGCCATTCACATGGCCGTTCTATGGCTCTACATATGCCATTTTGGGGTCCCTCTAGCAAAAAGGATTAGAATTCCAAGGGCTATTGATATCAATATGGGGCAAACTATTCTTTCCGAGCATGTGGATTATCGATTGAAGCGAAACAGCTCAGATTTGAGAACGAAGTTTTCAAGATCAAACAAGAGACAAGACAAAAATATTGTTGGAAATCTATATGAATATGCAACCTCACATAACAAACTTCTTGCATAGATCTCCAACATAGTAATAAAAACATAATGTGTTCTTAGATCATTACAAAATAAATAAAGATGATTATGCATATAAATGAGTTAGTGTTGATAGCAAAGGAGCACGTGACAAACTAATGTAACTTAAACTCAATTATCTTATTCGATGGTTGTTTTTGTGCTAGAGATGTATGACATTGATAACATGCATCTTTCTTTGACATAAGTTCATCTTTTGAAGTAAAGAAATCCTTAGATTGTGTTTGTCGATTATATGCAAATTTCATGGCTTGTAATGTGCATTTTCTTTTTTCTCTGCGTCATCTAGGTTCTGTTCTTTGTCATGCATATGCCCTACCTAGGTCATATACTTGCATATTTTCTCGCGAACATGCATGTGCGAGCATTTGCTTGTTTGTGTTTATAACTTAGGTAGGGAGGCCTTATTGGTAGTGCCCCCATTTCCGGCATGGTACAACCACAGTCTACCAAACACGTGCCCCTACTTCCTTCCATTAAGGTCCGATGGATAGCTACGCCTACCGAATGGACCCACTGCAAAATCTCAGGCTGTCCGGTAGAAGGGCAGGTGCAGTTTATTTATCTAAAGATGTTTCCTTCCCGACCCAAACTCGTTGATGCCGGCTGATCTTGTGTGTGTGTGTGTGAGAGAGAGAGAGAGAGAGCTCAGGGAGGTTCGGCGGCTCCCTCGCGAGTCCCTACATCATCTAATGTATAAAAAGATAGAATCAATAGAACTAGACAGACGGTGTGGTGTGTGTTCATTCGGTAAAAGACCCCCCAAGTCAAGAAACAACTCTACAGTCGAGCATTTCGAAAGAGAAGAAGTCACGCTAATCTCACAGAGGAGCCCTAGCGAGTACAGAAAACTCGCAGACTCTACGCAATGCGACCAAGTGCAATCAATCTCTTTAACGTTAGTGCCAATTTTAATTCCAACTTCTGCCAGACCACTCGAATAACAAACACAGGCAAATTCTTTCGCTGCCATCACTGTTCATCATAGTGATCTTACTGTGAACACCATTTCTCCATAATAGGAACATGCCATGCTAGTCAGCCATAGGCAATTTTGCTCACAGCCATATTTTACAGACTTGACAAAATAAAATACAAAAACAGGTGCATCAGGTTCTCTTCAAAGACATAATTAGCCAGATGGGCAGGGCGGGCGAATCACTTTATAATATCTGAGTGTTTTGGGGGCGAACAAGTCACTACGAAGATACGATTACGTTGCTTATCACAAGCATTTGAAATCTCCAGTTATCCACCGGCATAACCAGCAGTTAACAGGCATAAATTCTGCCAATTTTCTACTCGCCACTGCCCTGAAAGAATATTACCCAAGGGCAATCGCCTTTCCCGAAGAAGTGATTGACTAACAATGACTTATTTGATATTAGACATCTACTAACAAGCTCCTATCCGACCAGATCTCACAAGTCTCTTTTGTCTCTAAGTTACAAGTCACAGCCAAGTCCTTTTCAATGTGAAATGAAAATGGTCTACATCAAAATTATCTGATTGATTCAAGCAGGTAGCCTTCTCGACACACTCTCCATGCTCATCGGGAACTGCCGTAAAGGATGTCTGTCCTATTCTAAGAAAAAGAACTACAAGATGCTCATAAGTGTGGCACAATAAAATGTTTGTCAAGCTGCTTGTCTCCATTCAAATTCTCATGACATGTTCAAGATCATTTTGCATTTGAGTAGAAACCCATGAAAATCATTAAACCAGCCATATCGATCCACATAAGGGAAAGGCAATGTTTGTGACATTCCACAAGGAAAGATCGCCATCTAATATCAGTCCTGTAGAGAAGTCATCTGGCATTCAGTAGCTTATCGAGAGCAGTGCTGATGATGGCTTACCAGAAGTTCGCACAATAGATGATCCAACCAGAAATTTGTTAGGCAGTGTTCTTAGATCTTGCATCCATCCTGTAGATATGAGTCTGAATGTTTGAAAAGTACAAAATAATGCTTTTTCATTGGTGTTGTGAGTGCATACATGTATGTGTGTGTGCACGCGCACGCACGCATGCAGACGCGCACATGTGCATGTGTGTCGTAGAGAAAGCTTTGGTGATTACCAAAAACAAAAAAACGTGCGCATCCACGCAAATCGATAAACTGCACGAAGTGTCTTTCATTTGATAGAGGAATTCATCAAATCGGAAGCTTACCTGTGAGCAATTCACAATGCCAAACTCCAAACCATCTACCAGCGCTCGAAAACTTGCTTCTACAATGCTGGAATGTGCACCAACCTGCAAAATATGTTTGGAATGGGAAACCATTTTCAACAAATGATCGTATAGTGAGCAGGTTTTAAGTTTTCACACTCACAGTGGTCCACGTGTTCCCATTCTCGTCATTAAAGTCAATGGTAACCCGCGTAGTCGATAGGGTGCCTTTACGCGCATCAACTGGTTCTAGCAAGCGGACCTTGTAATCGGCCAATTGTACTTGCTCAAGTTGAGGATAATGGCCTTCTAAAGCTTTTCTGGTTTGGGAAAGCAAAAGAAGAGCGTTAGAGTGGTGCAAAGCCAACGTTTCCACCTCCTTGCTAGGACTGGATCTGAAATACCTTAGAGCATGACTCAGAGCGTCCACTGGTCCAATCCCTTCCGCTGCACTGATCTGCACGGTGTGGCATCAACAAGTCAGACCTAAAAAGTACTTAAAACCTTCAAATCTGAAATGTTTATGATAGCATAACTGCATCCAAAGCTTAATTTATTTACGTGCTTTGCATGCCACAATCTACATCTTAAACTAGGAGTTCCAGTAAAAATTAAAAAAACAGGTACTTCTGAAATATAGAAAATCCATTTGTACAACCCAAAAGAGTATACCAGCACGTTCTGCCAGCGCTTATAAACCATACAACTGCTGCAACCATCAAACAACTCGAGCCTGCGAGCAGGTTACCATACATACAAGCGACAGTAGAAATTGTTAACAGTTCTGTTTACCTGATCCACACCAGCAACATTCAGTTTTACGATGGCCTGATTAACCTGGCAGCTGCCATAGTCCTCTGATTCACTCTGTGTAACACTTCCTCTGTTGCTTGAAATAACAGAAAACTCAAGTATCTGGAAGCTGCATATACAGGAAAATACATTAAGGTGTCGTCAGGTGCTTTCTCCAAAGAAAACACAAGAATGACAACTCACGGTCGTTGGTAATTCTGCCCTCTTCGTATGATGAGCATGTCCACTGATGCTCCTGCATTTTCAAACGCACACCCCTACACCACAGAGACACTCTATATATCAAACTCAACATTACAGAAATATGAGACTCATGTTTGAACTTTCTGCAGATAATGGTATACTTTTCAAGACTAGCTCTTCCTCATATTTGTGGCATCTACCTATCGATGATTTATCTCAAATATATACTTTGAATGAAATCGCATAAGGTGGACAACTTGACATCTAGTGTCCAAGTTTCATGTTTCTAAGGTTCAATCTCCAGGTTCCCGGTGGATCCACAAAGGAAAACACTACCCTCTGTCAAGTATATTCAAGTAGAATCTTGTCGCTAAAGGTAGTAGACCAAAAAAACACAATACAACTTTTGAAAACAGAAGTCTAGTTGATTTCTGAGTTATATCCACCTGGGCTGTCCACTATTTGGATTAGGAATCATACTCTTGTAGGGATTGAAACAATAGGGGGTTCAAAATTCAAAGAATGCTGAGTATGTGACAAGCTCCACCGCCTCATGGGATGTTGCCACGTTACGGATCATACCATACTACGTACAGAGACAACTATGCCTACACACCAGCCTGCAATTGTACCTCGGTCCCTCGCCCTGGCCACTTTGGTCACCATTGCTTCTACTTTGTTAGACAGCATGTATTACTCTTGTTAGTCTGTCATCTCCTGATTGTGAGTTCTTGTCAAAGTCTGATGGAGATATAGGAGCTCTGGCAATTTAGGTGCATTTTCTTTATTTATTGTTGAAAAACATTGCCCTCTCTCACCATAATGTAGATTGTCAAAACAATCAATATGGTAGAAGGCCTGAGTGATGATGAGGAGGAAGAATTTCTGAAGGCTAATATAGATTTATAGCCCTGGCGTTTAATTAATGTGTTGAGATTAGTGAACAATATATACATCCAGTGCCTAGTTGACAAAATCGAGGAGGAGGAGGAGAAGGATAACAGTCCAAGCAGTTTCAAATTCTAGAACTCAGATTGTGAGAAAGTAGATGTTGATATTGATGAGATTGCTGAAGCTGAGATCAAAGAAGTATTGAGATAGGAGCGAGAGTTTGAGTGCAAATCCAAAAGCTCACAAGAGTGAAGGAAGATGAATTAGATACAGTATCCCTTGGTCTTTGGAAAATACCAAACCAATGAATATCTATGCTCAAGTGGAGCCACAATTCCATGAGAAACTCATTAGTTTACTTATAGGAGTACATCTCACGGCCAACCACTTAATCTAGAATAGTATCCAAGTAGGGAATGGGGAATGGATTCAAATGGTGGTTACATTGAGCTTTCTGTAGTCAACATAGATTTGTAGCTTCTTGTTCTTCTTGGTTTTGCGTGTGCATTCCTAGGCCAGTTACTGCTTTCCACAGTCTGCCTACACCTGCCAGACCTTGTTATTGCCATTTGGGATTTTTCTAGGGTGTTCCCTATTCTTTTTGGCATTTTTCTTCAGTGATCAACATTTTCGGCTTCCTCTGGATCAAGTTGGCCAGTTTTTTGATGTCTTGGCTATTTATAGCCAACCTCCCCACATGGCAAACACACACACTCTTCAATCTTCAATCTTCCCTTTGTAGGTGCACACTCCAACTCTTCGTGCTTGGTGCTGCCATTGTCATCAACTTGATTTGGTGCCCTCACTGACGCTTTGGGCTGTGTGCAAGGACTCATCAGTCCGTCATCATTGTATCAGCATTCTTCTTTAATTAGTGCAATATTCTTCTCTCATCTTCTACTTCCTCTCTCTCTCTCTCTCTCTCTGCTTCTCTTTGTGTTCGTGTTTCTCTTTCATTGCACACTTTCACATTGTATTATCTCCTAAGCGAGGAGAGTCTGGAGATTTCTTGTAGAAGAGCAGGTTTTCATTGTGGAGGAGCAGCCCAGATTTCCAAAATGCAGATTTTCAGCCTGCGTTTACTACTTAAAGAGGTCGTCCATTGCCCGTTTGTACCCCCAGATAGCCAAGTGACAACCTACAAAGACCAGACAACAGCTTTCTGGTATCAGACAACTCCAGCTTTTGTGTTTTGGTCAAAAGACAAATTTGTGTTTTTGCAACTGCTTCTGTGCTGGTCCAGGTGATAGCATTTTGCTGCAAGCGACTGCTCCCTGAGCCTTGGCAACAATTTCCAATTGTAGGCGACTGTTTTCTGTGCAGGCGATAGTTGTTTCTTTGTTAAACACAGACTTCTGGGTGATTGCAGGTTCGAAGATGTCTTTCTAGTTCATGAGCTTTGATGAGTCAAAGAATGAGCTTCTTTTGATTGTAGCCACATCTCTCTCTCTCTCTCTCTATACTCTGCACTCACTCTCTCACTGTGCGAATCACAACATTGTGTGTCTTAATCCTCGTGCACTCCGTTGACATACTAGTATTAGAGCTTATGTTGCTGGAGTTGTATCAAGACAATCGTCAGAGCTGCCTTAGGACAGTCCATCAGGCTATGTCAGACAGTCCATCAGACTGCATCAGTCTGTCAGGCTGTGTCAGACAGTTTGTCAGATAGCTCTAACTGCATCCAACAGTCAAATCAAGGTAACAGGACAGATTTTTCATTATTTTTCAGAATTTCAAAGGTTTTTTGAATTAAACCTTTGGCCTACTGATGGATGTTTGCATGATAAGCACAATGTGAAATTTTGAGCTGAAAAATTGGGGGTTTTCCCAGATTTGGGGATTTTCATGCAAAACAGGACAATTTAATTCAGAAATTGCAAATTTGGTGCACATTTGCCTAGGAAGTTTGGGGCTTTTCACATTTTAGTGAAAATTTGTCAATTTCATTGAAGTTTGTGCACACCAGACCTGAGAAAATTGGGGATTTTGTAAAATTTCATCAAATTGTGTAAGAATTGCATGGTATATGCACTTGGGTACATATATTGGTGCAATTTGGGTGGATTTGCCTTTGAAAATTTGTGGCTTTTGACCACAATCGTCAAATTTGTACCTGAGAATGCATTTGGAGTAGAAATTGCAGCAAAATTTTGGGGATTTCACATGCAATTGGTGCATTGGCCTATAAACCTAGCTGTAATTGATTGTGGAGTGCAGTAGTAGACATTCTCTAATTTTGAAAATCAATTTGCACATCTGAAATTTCTGAAATTTCTTGATTTTCATTGCTGGTTGGTACTTGCAGCGTACTGTGGTCATTTGTGTGACATTTGAGCTTGCATTTGTTGACGTCTCAGCCAATTTAGTGATGCAAATCATGGCTGGAAACAATGACAGTAGCAACCTTTTGCACATCAAGAAGCTTGAGGGTGCACACAATTTTGTAATATGGCAAAAACAATGCTACAATGTCTTGGTGCAAAAGAAATAGGCGAAGCCCATCAAAGCGAAGGGAATAAAACCATCAAGTATGGAACAAGAAGAGTGGGATGATTTGGATCAGCTTGCATGCTATACCGTAGAGCTCTTAGTGTCAGACAACTTGCTATTTAACATTGAGAAGTTGAATTTTGCATATGAAATGTGGCGAAGACTTGAGGAATGCTCAGAAAAGTGTAGGCAGCAAGGTTTATTGGCTGAAAAAGCTAATGGACCTTCGCATGAAGGAAGGTACAACCATGTTTATACATTTAAATGAGTTCAACTCAATTTTCAATTAGCTGATTGCTTTGGATTTCCACATGGATAATGAGTTCAAGGCTACTTTCTTGCTATGCACTTTGCTTGAAAGTTGGGATACTTTCAAGACAGCTTTGAGTAACTCAAATGCTCAGCTGTTATATTCTGATGTGGAGAGTTCTTTGTTGATGGAAGAACTCAACCAGTAAAATAATTTAGCAAACAAGTCTTCTATGCATTGCACACTAGGGGAAAATTTCAGCAAAAGCGTAGTTTTGAAAATAGAGCACGCAGCAAGCCTCATGGCAAAAATGTGCAATGTCATCATTGTAGCAAGAAAGGGCACTACAAACGGGACTGTTTTCAATTGAAGAAAGAGAAAGGCAAAAGCAAAAATATTGAAGATAACAATGCAGAGTAAAAGGACAGCCAACCTGCAAAGAAAAACAGTGTGAAGATAAAGGAGGTAAATGTAGTCACTCATGAGAATGACAGTGATGGTGATGTACTTCTTGCTTGATCTTTGAGTCCACATGCATTGATTGCAGATTCTAATGATGACATGCACACTTAGATACTTGATTCAAGTGTGTCTTTTCATGTCATACCACATCATAAGTGGTTTTTTGGCTACAGTGGTGGTGCCAGTAGTATTGTCCACTTGGGGGATAACTATGCATGTCAATTTGCAGGTATTGGCAGTGTGAAATTGGAATTTCAACATGCCTCTGTGTTTGTTTTGCATAATGTGAGGCATGTACCTTAGCTCAAGAAGAGCTTGATAAGCACAGGGCAACTAGATGACGAAGGCTATCATACCGCCTTTGGGGATAGCAAATGGAAAATTTGTAAGGACTCTTGTATTGTTATCAAGGGCTCTAAAAGTGATACTTTGTATCCTTTGTATGTATCTAGCGTGCATGGCTATGTAGTCGCCATAACTGAGCAACCAAGTATTTCTTTGTGGTATAGCCGATTGGGACACATGAATCAAATTGGAATGAAAGTACTTTCTCGTTTGGGTTATTTGCCGTATTTGAGGTATGCTGATTTTGAACAATGTGATCATTGTATTTATGGTAAGTATGCTCAAACATCACATAAAAAATATATTTCTCTAAAGTCTTCATCCTTAGAGTTGGTACATTTAGATGTATATGAGATGCCAAGGTTATCTTTAGGGAGAAAGAAGTATTTCATTACTTTTGTTGATGATGCCATATGCAAAGTGTGGGTTTATCCAATCTGTCATAAAGACGAGGCCTTGGATAAATTTAAAAAATTCTTGGCACTTGCTAAAAATCAGACCAGTAAGACATTAAAGTGTCTTCGCTCTGACAATGGTGGTGAATGTGTGTCCAAAGCTTTTCAAGACTTTTGTGATAGCAAAGAGATTAATCACAATCCACCCCAAAATGGTGTTGTAGAGCGTATGAACATGACCATTCAAGATAGGGTCCATATAATGCTGTGACATGCTGCTTTATCTCGTGGATTTTGGGCAAAGGCTGTTATGACAGCCATGCACTTGATTAATCGATCACCAAACACGTCTTTGGAGGGGGTGGGGGGGGGGGAGGGAGGAGTTCCTCAAGAAGCATGTTCGGGCAAGCCACCTTCGTTGCTCACTTGAGAGTGTTTGGCACGAGGTATTTATGCACATTTGCAAGGAAAAATGCAGCAAACTTGAGCCAAAGTCTTACAAATGTATTTTTCTAGGATATGGTGATGAGGATGAACTAGAATATAGGTTATGGGATCCTATAAAAATGAAAATTGTACGCAGCAATGATGTTATCTTCCGAGAAGATCGTATACACAAACAACACGAAAAGATTAAGGAAGTTAAAAGGGTTGTATTCCAAGAAAATGTACTGATAGGATAGCAAAGAATGCTTGCTAGACAACAATAAATACATACTGTAAATGGCTTTGAAAATGCAGGGAACGATGTTGAAAGTGATTAGCAAGATATTGCCCATGATGTGTCGCAATTGCAACAAGAACAGATGCCTTTGGAACAACTAGGACCTACTGTACAGTATGTTGAATTTGCAGAACAACAACCTGTTAATGCAAATTTGCAGGCCGAACAACCAACAAATCTTGATCATTGGATCTATAGGTCGACCAGAATGCAAAGACAACCAAATAGGTTTGTTCGTGGTATCAATTATGTGGCTGATTATGTCATGTTGATAGATTGTGGTGAGTCATCATGCTTCAAAGAAGCAATGGACAGAAAAGACAACAAGAAATGGCATAAGGCTATGCTGTTAGCGATGGAATCTCTCATGAAAAGTGGCACTTAGGATTTGGTGCATTTGCCTAAAGGGCAAAAATTGCTACCATGCAAATGGGTTTACAAAATGGAAGTCACTTCTAGTTCTTTGTCTAGGTACAAAGCACGATTGGTTCCTAAAGGGTGTAAGTAGAAACATCGAAATGATTTTGATGAAAATTTTTCTCCTCTAGTCAAAATGACTACTTTGCAAACCATTTTGGGCTTGGTTGCATCTGAAGATATGAAATTCATATAGATGGATATAAAAACAACTTTCTTGCATGGTGATCTGCATGAGGAGATCTATATGCAACAGCTTGAGGGTTTTATTGCAAAGGAAAAAGAGCACATGGTATGCAAAATCAACAAGAGTTTGTATGGGCTGAAACAGGCACCACGAGAACGGTATCATAAATTTGATACATTTATGCAATCTCAGGGATTTCATAGATCTTGAGTTGATCATTGCTTATACACCAAGACAGCAGTAGATATGGCAACCTTTTTCTCTTGGTTTTTTATGTGGATGACATGCTAATTGTAAGTAGGGATGTTCATGCTTTGGACTCCTTGAAACAAAGCCTACACAATAGATTTGATATGAAGGATCTTGGTGAGGCCAATCATATTCTTTGCATACGTATACTTAGGGACAAATTACAACGTCTTTTTTATCTGTCACAGCAAGAGTATATTACTAAGGTTTTACAGTGTTTCAATAAGGAGGGGGGGAAAGCCATTGGTGTATTGTTGCCTCCATATGTGAAACTTAGTGTAGATGACAACCCTACATTTGATGATGGAAAGGCTAAGATGGCCAAGATTCCTTATGCTTTAGTGAAGGGTATCATGAGATATCTTAAAGGGCACAAATTGACTAGTGCATCTGCTTTGGGACGCAGAAGTCATATGTTGGCTTCCAGATGCAAACTATGCTAGTCATCATGACTGCAAGAAGTCTACTTCAGGATATATGTTCACGTTCATAAGGGGAGCAATCTCTTGGATATCTAGGTTGCAAAACTATGTTGCATTGTCTACTACAGGGGTAGAGTATGTGGCTGCCACAGAGGCATACAAGCAAGCTTTATGGCTTTCATGTTTGGTGAGGAGAGCTTGGCATTACAAAGGTTCCTATTCTCCACTGTGATAATTAGAATGCTATCATGCTAGGACGGAATCCTGTCTTTTGTACAAAGACAAAGCACATATAGGTGAAGTATCATTTTATCAGGGATGTACTTGATAGTAAGAGCATTGAGCTTGCCAAGGTACATACCGATGATAATCCTGCAAACCTTCTCACGAAGGGTTGTCCAACAGAGCTGTTTGCTCATTGCCACCAGATAATGGGGGTTGGATAGTATATGTATATTCAGCTTTGTACATACATAAACTTACATGATTCTTTCCTCTACCTTCAAGCATGTTGCCTTTAGGTGGGAGATTGTTGGGAATAAAGGGTCACCGTGTCTTCGGGTGTGCACGCACGTACCCTTACACATGTACTATATGTATATATATATATATATATATATATATATATATATATATATATATATATATATATATATATATATATATATATATATATATATATATATATATATATATATAAAAATCTAAAACCTGAAGTGGTACTTAGAGATTGTACCCACATTGAGTCTTGTACTCTCTCTCTCACTATGTGAACCAAAACATCGCGTGTCTCAATCCTTGTGCACTCCGTTAACAATGGAATCACTCAACTCTCGAGCCTCATCCTTCCTCCTTATGAGTTTGCAAGATTCTATCCTTGTGTATGTTTGCAATTTGAAGACCGCGGCAGAAGTGTGGAAGAAGCTTGCATGTTTGTATCAGCATAAGACGTTTACCCCCAAGATTTCCCTGGAGAAGAAGTTGTGGATACTCAACTCAATCTTGAGGAGTCCTTCTCTATGAAGCACATGACGAAGATGGAGAACATGAGAGGTGAGCTTACCTCTCTTGGTTGGATAATATTCTCTAAAGACATGGCTATGATTCTTTTGACTCAACCTCTATCTCCTTGGTTTGATGTCTTTTACACTAGCCTTATCACATCAAGGACCTGCAAGACGCTCTTATAGTAGGAGCTTTCACCGCTTGTTTTAGAGCATGATAAGCGACTCAGTAAGGTTGGAGCTCGTGGTTTTGGCTCTACGAAGGCATTTACTAAAAATAGAGATGGAGGGAAGAAGAAGGCACAAGCCAAGGACAAGAAGGATGAGAAGGAGGAGGAGAAGCCCAAGTGCCCACACTATGGAAAGGGTACTTATCTTGAGAAGTGTTGGCAAAAGTACCCCCATTTGAAGCCCAAGGAGAAGGATTCAAAGGAATTGAAGGCTCCCCAACGATGACAGACTCTGTCTTTGTGCATGTATTTGGTGAGGAGGATACAATTCTTGCTTCTTTCACTCAAGAGAAGCTTTGGTTGGTAGACAATGGGGCCTCTTCTCGCATGACCTATAGACAGGATTGGCTTCACGACTTGAGTGCCTAAGGCGACATAGTCACCATTGGTGACAACTCTATTGTTCCCGTTCGAGGAGTAGGGACCATTCCTTTATTGCCAGACATGCAATCTTCTTCAACTAAAGTTCTCTATGTACTGGATTTAGGTTTTAACCTTTGTCTGTTCATGGTCTCACACAGCTTGGGACCTGTGTGGTCTTTACATAGGATGCAGTGATAGTGGAGGATGCTTGTACAGGTATTGCTATTTAGACAAGATCGCAGGAGGGTGGGGTTTACACGCTCACAACCTTAGCCGCGAGGTCTTCCCACGAGCTTGGGCTGCTTTGGCATGCTCGTTATGGTCATCTTCATTTTGATGCGATCTTACGGGGTTCTTGGAAGAAGATGGTGGAGAGACTTCCTAATTTCCCTACTATTCACACTTTGTGTCCTAGTAGTTTGGGAGGCAAGGAGCATAGGCAGCCACATCCCCATGTTGCCACTAGGAGGGCTTCTACACCACTTTGTCAAAAATAGCATGTATGCTCTAATACCATGTCAAAATAAGCGATGGTGCAGAGAGACAATAGGGTTTGCAGGGAGCAACACAGAGTATGTATGTCAAACACTGAGATAGAAGAGAAACTCAAAAGCACAAGATAAACACAGTGATGATGCATTGCATCATGCTATGAGAAGAAAAGCTGATACAGTGATACAATGAAGCCGAAGCTCAAAAGATAACTGCATTATGCTATCTAAATCAACCTGCAACAGTGAAGGAAGTGAAACCCAATCCTCTAGGCAGTGGGCAATCGAAGTAGTCACTGGAAGGTGAAAGACACTTGTTGAGGAGTGAATTGCAGTCCTTTGATGCCATCCGAGATGTGGAACATGATCATTAGTTCTCAAGGGAGCGAACCGCAATCCTCTGATTCTTGAGAGTGACCTAGGCAGCAAAACGCAAATCCCAGAGTGTTGGAGCTGTCAAGAGCAAAGAGAATAGCTCAAATACTGACATCAAGTGGATGATGCTGATGATAGATGGAGGATGAGGTGGGATACAAAAACGTAGGTCTCAACAGCCTTTGTGACAGACGACCAACAACAAGTGATCGAGAAAAAGGTAGGCTGCGGAAATGTAAGTCCTAGCAACCCTTGTGATAAATGAGTGACGCCAGGTAATGGAGAAGGAGCCACACTGCAAAAACGCAAGTCTCAACAGCCCTTGTGATAAATGAGTGGCGTCAAGTGATGGAGGAGGAGGTAGGCTACAAAGATCTAGATCCCAACAGCCAAGTTGCAAAGATGCAAGTCCCAGCAACCTCTATGATGGATGAGTGACAAAATCACTGACGCTCCATGATGGAGACTATCACTAGAGACTAGGATGTTGATGCCAACTTGAAGAGGATGATGCCAAGCAAGGAGGTCTCCACATTGAAAAACGCAAGTGAAGGTAGAGCCTAATGAAAAAGGGTGTTGATGCCAAGCAGATGATGGTGACGCCAAGTGGAAGATGCTTCAAATGCAAGGCCTAATGCTGGAACAAGGCACCCAAAGCAGAAGAGGAAGGGTGAAGGCAACCATGAGCCACGAACCTAATGTCCTCCTAAAGGGGTGTGAGGGCATTGGAAGAGGTTGCTGAGAGAAGAGAAGTGGTGGTGGTGGTGACCGAAGAAGAAAGTGAAGAATGATTGAAAAGTAGTGGGGCGGAGAAGAATGAATGAAGTGATTGCCTATTTATAGGCATAAGCTATCTAGGATGGTGCACCATTGTGTAGGCACCTACTGAAAAAGTGGCCAAAATGTGAATACTAGTCCTTTTTGGGGTTGTCAATACGAAACCCTAAATGAAGTGTATAAACTTAAGAAGAGGTTTCTCAACATCCCCTCTCAGGCGCAAAAAGGAATGAAGAAAGAGAAGCGAAGAGAGATATGATAAAGAAGAAGAGGATCCCAAAGATCCAAGATTTCCACCTGAAAGATAACCTTTAGTAAGGAACAATCGAAGGGATGAACCATAGAGCCTGACTCAACCTCGGGAGAGACGCTCTTGAGCTAAAATATGCATTACTTGCTGATTAGCCTCTTAAACAGCCCCAAAACACACTAAAAATGCTCTTTTAGAGAAAAACCCTAGGAGCGGTTTGACAAAGTTCAGTGGAAACCCTAAAACAGGGAGCAGTTCAAGAGAGTTTAGTGGAAACCCTAATTTTTGGGGCGCCCTTCCACATCTATAAATAGATAGGCTGCCCCCATTCAACCATCATTCTTGTTTACAGGTTACACCAGCCCCTACACCCTCTGCTGCTATTGGTGCCCAGTTTCTAGCCTGCAGCCCGCCTCCATCTGCTGTCCAACCATCATCGACTGCAGCCACATTATCTTCAGCCTGTCCATTGCTGTAGACAAGAGCTCTTAGCTTCTGGCGACTCCTCCAAACTGTCCAAGACTGCTGTTCAGCCTGCTGTCCATCATCTCTAGGGTCAGCTAGCCTGCGTTTTCAGCATTGCAGGCCTTGACACTCTCAGACACTGTTTTAGCTTGCTATTTATAGCAAACTGTGTATAGTTTCCAGCCTCCGATCGGTGGTACACTGCTGCGTTTTGGTGACCTGCCTGCTGCCATTCACTATTCAGCACTCCTACTCTGACTAGTGGTCATAGACTTGGGATTCGTCTTTGGTGGACGTCACACTCCGACATTGCTCTGCCCTTGAGCACGCTGTACACTCTTACATTCATTTACAACATTCATTCACCTCAGAGTTCTTTCTCTCCCTTCTTTTGTTTGTGTTCGAATTTTGAGTTTTGCATTTAGGGTTTTAGTTTTGCCCTTTGTGTCTGTGTCTGTCTCTTTGTGTTTCTTTCGTGTTGTATACTTTGTGCCCTCAATGCAAACCGTAGCAGTTTCCTTCACAGAAGCCACTAGCTCCGTCACTCCATGCTAGAAGAAATTCAAAGGTCTCGTCACCAAGTCATGGCTGAACCTCCAAGACCGCAATCTAGGTTGTACCTGAAGATCTTGGGTATCAATAGGAGAAATGACTGCTCGAAGACAACCATCCCAAAAGAGTAAAGGGATAGGTGATGAACTTCATGATGAGGAGGTGCCCGCCCTCAGGGTGGAGGTAAAAGGGTCCCCTCTAAAGCCGTAGAAGAAGTAAGAGTCTCCTCGGAGGGCAAAAATAGTACATTCCCCTCTGTGAGAGATAGGGAATCTAAAAACTCATGGATCATGGACTCTGAATCATTTGATGACAAAGGAAGTGTCATCTGTGGTGCCAAAGAAGATATATGGGGTGTTGAACTTCTAGAGGTGGCCTCTCGAACTTGAGTAGTTGAGGGTGGGGAGAGGTGAGGCGCAAGCTAAGCCAAGGGTGGGCAACAATCATAGTCTCTCAGTGGAGTGGACTGCGAAGCTGAAGTAACAAAAGGGATTGAACAATCACTATCTCTTGAAGGAGCGGACTACCGAGGGGACGATATCTAACAATCACTGTCTCTTGAGGGAGTGGATTGTAGAACCACGAGTTGTTGAGGTGGCATTCCTAAAACCCTAGAAGAAGTAGAAGCAACCTCCGAAACAAATTGTAGCGGTCGCGAGGAGATTGTGGTACTGGTCAATCCTCTTATTGCATAAAAATTTGAAAGCCGATGTAGAATAAACTCTGTGGCCCATAAGGAAGAGGTGGTACAATGAGTGCCTGGGAGAAGACACATATACTCTTTAGTGGGATAGGGAGCAAAGGTCCATGGCAACAAGTATTGATAGGGGTGCGAAGAAAACTACTAGGGTTTGCACTGAGGAAACACAGTGTACGACCACGACAGAAACTCAAAGAGACAGACAAACACAGAAAGCAAACTCAAACCCTAAACACAAAACTCAAAACTCAAACCCTAAACGCAAAACTCAAAACTTAAACACAGAAACTTAAACACAAACAGAAGAAGGAAAAGAAGAACACAACTCTAAAGTGAATGAATATTGCAAATGAATGTAAGAGCGTACAGATACTCAAGGGAAGAGTAGTATGTCGGAGAGTGACATCCACTAGAGACGGATCCCAAGCTTGTGACCACCAGTCGAAGTGTGTAGTTTGCAAA
The DNA here is from genome assembly GCF_053477565.2 of Lygodium microphyllum. Taxonomy (NCBI): domain Eukaryota; kingdom Viridiplantae; phylum Streptophyta; class Polypodiopsida; order Schizaeales; family Lygodiaceae; genus Lygodium; species Lygodium microphyllum. The sequence goes on from NC_141164.1 coordinate 17,060,194, forward strand.
ACGATGATGCCAGAAGGGCCTGGAGCACCAAACTCAAAGTAGGATAAGATGTGGAGATGTTAGCAGCCCCCAGATGAGTATAAACACAAACTGTGGATGTTGCATGGATGAGGAGGAGCATCAACACATGTTGCCTGGAGGAAGAGACACCAAATGCAAGTAGCTAGAGTGTGTAGGAATTGTCACTAGACTAGTCTGGAACCAAACACAAGCTGCAGAAAGTGATGAAGATTCTGGCAATGGCTGGAAGATGCTAAACGCAATCCGGAGAAAGGTACCAAATAGTGAGTGACAGCTTGAAGGAAGGCGCTAGGGCACTGCAAGGGCTGATGGAGAGGTGGTAGCAATCTTGAAGATTGGATAGCCAGGTAGAGGTAGACTGATGGTTGAAATCTACACTCAAGGGTATGAAACCTACACAGACGGGAATGAGGCTGAATAGGGGTAGCTTGTCTTGAATCACTGAAACTCTCTTGAACCACTCCCCTTTTTAGGGGTTTTCATTAATTAAGTGTGTTTTGGGGCTGTTTTAAGAATGCTAATTAGCTGAAAAGCGTGTTTTAGCTCAACACCCCCTCTTAGGCCCAAAACCAAGCTGAAAGGTTAGGTTAGTCACTTTGATTTTTGTTTACCCCAAGGCGTTCCACCCCAAAGCAGTTAGGGCATCGGACAAAGGGTATATGCGGCTGCCCAGTGGCCTACCAAGATTACAGAGGCGATGGTTATCTTACCAAGGGAGTCCAAGTAGTCACTCCAAAGAGAACAGGGCATCAGACAAAGGGTGCACATTGGCTGGCCAATGGCCTACCAAGCTCTACAAAGGCAGATGGAACCACATTGAACTTTTTTTTTTTATAGAAGTGAGAGTTAAATTTTATGGGATGTGGCCGATTGAGTAATAGTAACCTAGAAGATGGGAGTAGGGTAGGTATATCCAACACATCACAAAACAGTACAAGCTTACCCATCCACTCAAGGGTGTCGATGATGAGGGAATATAGTGATGTGGTGTCAACAGCCGCTAGTGGAAACAACTTAGGATCCACTCAAGTGGTGCTTGGCACAATGAGATGCAAAGTATACTACATGCTGAAGAATGCTCATGCAGCAGGTGCCACTTAAACAATATTCCTCGAGGGAAAATTGTTCACTTGCCCAAGCGCCTTCGTACAAAGATGATGAAATCATGTAATGCAAGGGGGAAGGTACAACATGAGGGAGAAGCCGATGTCGAAGACAAAGTGCTGAAGCCTGTAGAATACCAAGAAGGGTAGGAACCCCCTCTCAACCTGGATGTACATGTCGAAGAAGGAAGACGAGCCTGATGTTGGTCTTCGTGTGGTGCCGAGAACCATAAGGAATGGAAAAAGATAATGAAGACAAAGTGGATGAAGCACCCTGCTAGAAGAGCAAGATAGAAGTCACCGCCATGATAGCATCGAGAGAGATGCTGCACGATCCGCCTCAGGAGGGGAAACCGCCATGCTGGAAGAAGAGTAAGCACTCCTAGGATGATGAAACCATGAAAGGAACGATGCGCATCCCCACATCTCTAGCCCACGTAGGACCAAAGCAATCTACAAGTTAGCCCTACACTGAAAGACAAAACCCTACAAAAGAGATGAGAATTTGTAAACACAGAGGTCAGTGGTGAGATGCTCCAAAGCAAAACATAACAGAGAGAATCTAACTGAAAAGACAATGCAATGAATGTGTACGTGTGTGAGTAAATGCAGTGGAAGATTTAAGAATGGAAAAGCTAATGATAATAAATCCTATGGGCCTGATACTAAAAGTGTGAAAAATGGATGCTAGATTGACCTAGGGTATCCTAAAGGACCCAGAGACATGCTAGACGGAAAGGTGTCCACCATCGTGTATGTCCAGTAGCAGGGCTTTGCCAAGGGAATGCTTGACGAGGTGGAGAGGAAGGTAAGATGGATGTATAAAATGCAACAGGATTGGCACTTGCAAACGAATCAACCAAACCCTCAGGGGTAGGGGAAGAGACTGTCTGTTGAGATTGTGCTCGGGCCACATATCAAGCAGCAACAATGGGTGCTGAAGGAGCAGATGAAGTAGGAGTGGAAGGCGTAGCCCCACTGGACTATATAGTCGCAGTGGTCTGCTGAGGCTTTTTAGGTGGAAGACCTTGGGCCTTGGAGCAACACTCCTTGTCCACATGACCTACTCTCTGGCAATGTGTTTAAAACTGGTTTTTCTTAGGGAATTACTACTAGATAGATCTAGATTCTTTGGTTCCATCTAAGGAAGAGGAGTCACCCTTTGATTGGCTTGCCTTCGCATCTTGTGAGTTCTTGCCATTGTTGGTTTTCTCTCCCGAAGAAGAGGCAACCAATGCCCTCTGCTCTGAATAAGGCTGTGATGAGGATTTCTTGTGGACTTGATCATGTAGCCTTGCATAACACAAGAACTGGCACTCAAACTTGTAGAAGGTTGGCAATCGAGGCTGTGAGATGATGTGTTGAATGAAAGTGAAGTATTTTTCGGGCAACTTATTCAACAAGAACTTAACCTGATCGTCGTTTGACTTTGGAGAGCTAGTAGTGGCGAACTCGGGAAGTAACCACCTATATTCAGTTAGCTTGACTTTCAGATCATCCCCTTCCTTAATAGAGAACTCTTGAAGCTCAAAGTCGAGATTTATGCACGGAGTACGATCTCAGGCTGCATAGTAGTCGAGAAGGTGACTCCAACGCTCTGACCCGAGCGGAAAGTACTGTAATTGAGAGTGAAACTCATGAAGCAATCCCTGCATCAGCTCAACATTGGCTGTGGCATTGAGGGCTCTCCATTGACGGATGTAGTCAGGGTGAGCTAGTCAAGGGTACGTATAGGTTCTAGACTAATGATGGGGTCCCAAAGACCCTGAGACTCAAGCACTTGTTACATGAAATTTGAACAAGTGGCGAAATTCGACTCGTTAAAACGAGTCTTATCCGTGAAGACATTCTTAGCTGTTGCAATAGGAGTGGTAGTACTTGGAGACGGGTAGTGTGAAAAAGTGTAATGAGGGTAAGATGGGGGAGTGGAGTATACTTGGGAATGGGCCCTAGAGTGCCTACCAAGCATGTGGGTAGTGTGCAAGATGGATCCATAGGTAGGGATGGGTTGACTAGGCGTGGCCATGGTAACCGTATGAGTAGCCCATGGTGGAGGTGGGATGGGAACATTTGGAGTAGAAGATGGAAATCCCTGCGTAGATGTAACCCAAGGTAAGTGGGACGACGCACCATAAGTCGAGGATGGAATCCCCTGCGTCTGAGTGGTCATGTGAGAGGTGAATCTAGGGGTAGTGAGAGGGATGCCCATCACAGCTGTCCCAAGTGCTATGGGTGTGCTTATTTGTCGAAAGGTGAGAGGTACTGTGTTAAAGGGTGGCATTTTTCCTAACAAAGTACCATGGTGCAGAGGTAGAAAAAGGCATAGAGAAGGAGAATGTGCTAGGAGCGGAGATGGTAGATCCAAACCCTAGTGTGAGTGAAGTGGATTCTGGAGTGTAATCCGAGATTTTGAAAGGATGAAGAGAGATGATCAAGGGTGGAGGTAGAAGAGGGTGGGATGGGAGGAAAGTGAGAAGTGTGTGTTACATACTCAAATAAAACAGAAGTTATAGATGTACCTAAATTCCGTCTGCTTTGTGAGCTCCCTCTATTAAAGTTCACATATGCAAAGCCATCCGGATCCTGCACCTCAAAAGAAAAATCAGGTGAGGGTTTTGATTCATTCAATTCAAAAGGGTTGTATGAGCTTGATACTGGACCTGGCTGAAATGATGAAGATGGATCGCTAGACGCTCCAAATACCATATGTCCTCCATGATTGGAGAGGTGGCCAGCCTTACTAGCTAGTCCAAATGTGGTAGCAAAGCTTGTAGGAGGGGTGTAAACATTATTGTACTTGTTGTGATAATACTTCTCAAAGTCCTCCTTTGTCATGTTAGTGAAATCTAGAATAGAAGTAGAAAAAGAAGGTAAAGGTGAATGTGAAAGTGGAGTGTTGTCCTCCTCAACGAGTCCATAATTCTGTCTCACAGTTTCGAGTGATGGAGAAGTCTAATAGGACATCATAGCAACTGGAGAAGAAGGTGTCTGGGACATTGTGATTCGGTTATGAGTCATTTTGTGTGTCTCGCACAAAGACCAACTCTCCACAATATCCGCAAGATACTCTTTACAAGAGCACCGGCTCTGATACCATGTAAAGAAAACTACTAGGGTTTGCACTGAGGAACCTCAGAGTGTACGACCACGATAGAAATACAAAGAGACAGACGCAGACACAGAAAGCAAAACTCAAATCCTAAACACAAAACAAAAAACTCAAACACAAATAGAAGAAGGAAAAGAAGAACACAACTCTGAAGTGAATGAATACTGCAAATGTAAGAGTGTACAAATACTCAAGGGTAGAGTAGTGTGTCGGAGAGTGACATCCACCGGAGACAAATCCCAAGTTTGTGATCACCAGTCAGAGTGTGTAGTTTGCAAAATGATGATGCTAGAAGGGCTTGGAGCGCCAAACACAAGTAGGAGAAGCTGTGGAGATGGAAGGCGGCCCCGAAATGAGTATAAATGCAAAATGTGGATGTCGCCTAGATAAGGAGGAGCACCAGCACCTATTGCATGGAGGAAGAAAGATAAAATGCAAGCAACTAGAGTGTGTAGGAACTCTCGCTAGGCTGGTTTGGAACCAAATGCATGTTGTAGAAGGTAATGAAGATGTTGGTGATGGTTGGAAGATGCCAAACACAACTTGGAGGAAGGCGCCAAACAGTGGGCGACAACTTGGAGGAAGGCGCTAGGGCACTACAAGGGCTCATGGAGAGGTGTCAGCAGTCTCAAAGGCTAGACTGCCACGTAGAGGTAGATTGATGGTTGAAATCTGTACTCAAGGGTGTGAAACCTGCATAGACGTGAATGAGGCTAAATAGGGGCAGCCTGTCTATTTATAGATGTTGAAGGGTGCCCCAAAGAATTAGGGTTTTTGGGGGACCACTGAAACTCTCTCGGACCGCTCCCCTTTTTAGGGTTTTTCATTAATTAAGTGTGTTTTGGGGCTGTGTTAAGAATGCTAATTAGTTGAAAAGTGTGTTTTAGCTCAATGAGGGTTTCCAATGATGCCGGAAGAGGAGCACACAGTGGTCTATCCAGCTGCTTGTGGAGACATCATAGCACCAGAGTATCAACCTGTAAAAGGGAGGGTGGGTGGCAGAGAAAGAGAAGGATATCTTTGTCTCCTGCTGAAGTAGCGGAAATGAAGAGGAAAATCAGTAGATGATGTCGAATCTGCAACTTGTCTTTTCATTCTCTGATGAACAGGGTGTTTAGCTCTCTGAGCTCTTGCGCTCTAATACCATGTCAAAAATAAGAGGTATGCTCTGAGACCATGTTAAATTAAGCGATGTTGCAAAGAAAGAGTAGGATTTGCGAGTAACATAGACTGTGTATGGCAAACACTGAGAGAGAAGAGAAATTTAGAAACACAGAAACAACACAATGACAATGCACTAAATCATGTTATGAGAAGAAAAGGTGATACAACAGAGCCGAAGCTCAAAGGATAACTGCACTGTCTTGCTTGAATCAAGCGGCAATACCTGTGGGAAATCAGCACAGTGAAGGGAGCAAAACAAAATCCTCTTAGTAGTGGGATATCAAAGTAATCACTGGAGGTGAAAGGTAATCGTGGAGGGAGCGAACTGCAATCCTCTAATGCCATCGGAGATATGGAAGATGATTATAAGTTGTCGAGGGAGTAAACCATAGTCCTCTGATGTCGGGGAGAGACCTGGGCAACAAAACACAAATCCAAGAGTATCCAAGTTGTCAAACACAAGGAGAGCAGCCCAGATGCTGACGGCAAATGGATAATAATACTAGATAATTAAGGATGAGCCGGGATGCAAAAACGCAGGTCCCAATAGCCTTAGTGACAAATGAGTAAACCCAAGTAATGGAGGAGAAGCCAAGGTGCAAAAATGTAGGTCCCGACAATGCTTGTGATAAACGAGTAACACCAAGTGATGGAGGAGAAGCCACGCTGCAAAAACACGAGTCCTAGCTATTGAGCTAAAAATGCATTAGCTTTACTTAAACAACACCAAAACTTGCTTAATTAATGAAGAAACCTTGTTTATTTAAAAGAAACGCGATCCTAGAGAGTTTCTGTGTCCCATAAGCATAAACCCACTTGGGAGGGCCCAAACTTTCTATAAATACATATGCTGCCCTCTATTCAGCCCTCAATCTCGTTTTTGCACATTTCAAGTGTTTCAGCTTGCTACCTACACCCCGTTCACGGAGGACATCTTAGCCAAAGTTGTCCATTGCTGTCTATATCAGTTGGTGCCTAATTTCCAGCCCTCTTTACACAGTTTGGAGCTGATCCTAGCCAGACGACTATTGTTTTCTGCACAAACCTGCTGCCGTACAGCCTGCCATGTCATCATAGCCATGTGTTTGCTTTCTATAGGCTGTTGCCCAGCTGCTAGCCTGCTTTTGGCAGTTTCTCTCCTCTGCTGTCACTAGGCTGTCCTGCCTGCATTTTTAGTATCGAGCTTTTCTTCAAGGAACCAGTGGGATAAGGTATTCCGCTTGCAGAAAGCTCTTTATGAGTTGAAGCAAGCACCGCGATCTTGGTTCCATAGGATGTATGGGTTCTTACAGACTCATGGATACCATTCTACCCCTTATGACATGCTCGATCTACTGCAGAGAGGGTCAACTATATCCTGCTATACGTTGACGACTTACTCATCACAGGCTCTGATTTTGCTGCCATAGTAGACATCAAGGCAAAGCTTAATGCTACTTTTGAGATGACAAACCTTGGTTTGTTGTCTAACTTTTTGGGAATGGAGGTAGTTCGTTTTGGAGGATGCATTTTTGTGTCATAGCTTAAGTACGTATTTCAACTAGTGGAACAACACACTTCGGATCGGACACGGCAAGTGGCCATGCCTCTTGATCCTACTGTCCACTTGTCGAAGGATACCCTTGGACAGCCCTTCGATGCACGAACTTATCAATTTGTTGTAGGAAAACTTCTTTGGTTAATTCATACTAGGCCAAATTTAGCATACTCACTTAGCATACTCAATCAATATTTCACAGCACCTAGGATGTCACATTGGATTGCATGTCTTCGTGTGTTGCGTTATTTATGGTGTACTTTTTCTTATGGCTTGACATATGGTTCTGGTTTATGTTTGCAAGGATACACTGATTCTGATTGGGCAGGAGATCCTGACACTCCACGTTCCCATGGCAGCTACCTCTTTACCTTGGGCACGACTCCCATTGCTTGGTCTAGCCGTAAGTAGGAGACGGTGGTGGCTTCCACGGCCGAGGCTGAGTACCGGGTTCTCTTCGATGGCACTACTAAGGCCACCTACCTAAAGAGTTTATTGGCGGTACTTCATTTTCCATGAGACTCTCCCATCGTTGTTTACTGCAACAACCAGAGTGCCATTGCCCTTGCGGGTAATCCAATCATTACACCACGGACACGGCATGTGGGAGTCCACTTTCATTTTTCCAGAGAGCATGTTGAGCTAGGCACTATCCGCCTAGAGTTTGTGCCTACATCTGACAATTTTGCAGATATTTTGACCAAAGCAATCAACTAACCGGTTCTTCAGTACCTGTTATCCTACTTCTTCAACTTGACGAGGAGAGAATGCTTCCCTCTTGCTTTCCCTTCCAGTTTGAGATGGGGCCACTTCTACTCTTGCCAGTGACAGTGATGATGCTTACAGTTTCTTAGACATTCATTCATTTATTCTTTTGTATCGTATTATGGACATTTGTAACTTCATCCACACTGTCAGGATGATATGATTGTAAAAGGGTGCTTGGGCAAGTGAACAATTTCCCTAGAAGGGCACTTGTCCAAGTGACACCGTTGCATTGCATCTTGCGTGAGCATGCCATTTTGCATCGCCCTTTGCATCACCCCATGCATTGGCATTCTGTTCATGTAAACATGCATTTGTGCACATTTATCCCTTTTCGGTCTTTTGGAGCGGTCAAGTCTGAATCCACCATATTTGTGGCATTGCCCATGGCAGTTTTTCCTTAGCTTGCTTGCTTGCTTTGGTTGTCTTTCTTGCTTTAGTTATTTGCTATATCCACATCTTAGCCTTATTCTTCTTCACCGACACCTAATAATGGTAGGAATAATATGCTTGTTTTATGAAGGTCTTGGATCTGACTATCCTTCATCATTCCCCCGTTTGGGACACGGGTACTCGATAGGACAAAAATTGATTTGAACCCCACACTTAATGCTAAATCTATCAAATCTTAAAAAAAAAACCCTTAAAAAAAAAAAGAGCAGTCCATACTTACTTTTCTCCACCTTAGTAGGGCTTGGTAGGCCACTGGGCAGCTGACGTGCATCCTTTGTCCGATGCTGTGTCTTCTTTGGGGTAATCACTTGGGCTTCCTTGGTAAGATAACCATCACCTCTGTTGTCTTAGTAGGCCACTGGGCAGCCAACGTGAAACCTTTGTTCGATGCTTTGGTTGCTTTGGGGTTGGACACCTTAGGGTAAAAGATCTTTCTCATGGCACCGTTGTTGGGCCTAAGAGGGAGTGTTGAGCTAAAAATGCATTAGCTTTACTTGAACAACCCCAAAACTTGCTTAATTAATGAAGAAACCTTGCTTATTTGAAAGAAACACAATCCTAGAGAGTTTCTATATCCCATAAGCACAAACCCACTTGTGAGGGCCCAAACTTTCTATAAATACGTATGTTGCCCTCCATTCAGCCCTCAATCTCGTTTTTGTAAATTTCAAGTGTTTCAGCTTGCTGCCCACACTCCGTTTGCGAAGGACATCTCAACCAAAGCTGTCCATTGCTGTCTACATTAGTTGGCCCCTGATTTTCAGTCCTCTTCACACAGTTTGAAATTGATCCTTGCTAGGCGACTATTGTTTCTTGCATAGACCTATTGCCGTATAGCCTGCCACATCATCAGAGCCCTACGTTTGCTTTCTGAAGACTGTCACCTAGCTCTCCTACCTGTGTTTGGTAGTTTTCTCTCTCCTCTAATGTCGCTAGGCTGTCCTGCTTGTGTTTTTAGTCTTTTCCTCTCCTCGCTTCTTCTACATCAAATCGAACTTCTCACAACTGTGTTTGCTCGTGTTCGACATTCGGAGGCTGCCTTGTTGCGATTCGGGATCTATTCGGGGTACGACATACTCTCCAGCTCATTACCCCTGTCGTGATCCTTGAGATACAGGAGTTTGAGGTTCAGTATTCATTCACTGCATAGTGTGTTTGTTGCATGAGTATTGTATATTCAACAATTATATCACTTCATTGATTTTTTGTGTTTATTGTCTCTGAGTTACCCTTACCCTAACCGTGTTCTTTTATTAGTTTGTGCTTTGTTGTACGATTGTTATTTGTGCTTCTGTGTCAGAGTATTTCTTTACACCAGCAATACCTGTGATAAACGAGTGATGCCACATGATGGAGGAGCTAGGCTGCAAAGACACAGGTCCCAGAAGCCCCTATGATGGACGAGTGATGAAATCACTAATGTTCAATAATGGAGATTGTTGCGAGAGGCTAGGATATTGATGCCAACTTGGATATGATGACGCCAAGCAAGGATATGAAACTATTGGGCAATGTTAAACATGATGATGATGATATGTAATGAACCGTGAGGGCTCAAGATTTTGAATGAGAGACTGATTTTTCTGTGCTTTGGTTTAATTATTGGACTTTGTCAATCTAGTATCTATTCTTGTTTTGAGAGTTGATTATTATACAATTTTAGTCTCATTTATGAGTTATTTATGATATATTATGATTCATTCTTGATTTTGACATTTTGTCACTTTGTTTGAGGGGGAGTCCCTATCCGAACCAAGTGCATTGCAAGTACCGAAACTCCCTCACGGTAAAGTGAGCCTATGCGGATTCCTTGTTGGTACCAACAACTCATGTAGGATTCCGCTGTTTCTCACTTTCTGCTTCTCCCACATGTCCATGAAGATTGGCTCACTTTATGTAAACTCTGCTCTTATGTCACAGATTCTTCATGATAGTGAGCCTACTACAATTGAAAAGGCTCTTGCACAGGGTATTTGACGTTAAGCCATGTAGGAGGAGCTTGATTCCATCGAGCATAATCAAACTTGGGAATTGGTTCCATATCGCCCGAAGCGAAATGTGATAGGTGTGAAGTGGACCTATAAGACCAAGTACCTTACTTCCTTGGACAAGCACAAAGCTAGGCTTGTTGCTAAGGGTTTTGCTTAATGGGCAGGGTTGGACTATTTTGAGACTTTTGCACCTACGGCTCAAATATCTACTATTCAGGTTGTTTTGACTCTTGTAGCCCACCATCGCTAGCCTGTTTATCAGATGGACATAAAGTTTGCCTCCTTGAATGGTGTCCTTGAGAAGGAGATGTATGTTTCAGAACCTCCTTGTTTTCCTGTGCAAGGGAAGGAGGACCATGTCTACCGATTGCAGAAGGTTCTCTATGGCATGAAGCAAGCTCCCAAAGCTTGGTACCAGAGGATTGATTGATTCTTTCTTCAGAGTGGTTTCCATTGGTCAGCTCATGACCCTAGCCTATACTTCTAGGTTGAGGGTGACAAGTGTGTTTTGCTCATCTTGTATGTCGATGATCTCATCTTGACAAGGAGCTATACTCAAGAGCTTGATCGTGCTCGGGAGATTTTGCAACAGGAGTTTGACATGAAAGATCTAGGGATCCTTCACTTCTTCCTTGGATTGAAGATTTGTCAGATGACATAAGGCATTTTTGTTTGTAGCACAAGTACATTTCCAAGCTTCTCTTTGAGGTTGGCATGGCCAATTGTTGGCCTATTTCTTGGCCCATGGAGCCAAAGTCCACTTGTTACGGGTGTCTCATTGGCTCCCTCATCTCGCTTATTCACACACAACCATATATTTCTTTTGTTGTGGCTCTTTTGTCTTCTCTCATAAAGACTCCCACTGAGGAGCATTGGAGGGCGGCCTTGCACGTCCTTCATTATTTGCAGGGGACTTGATCCTACATGATCATGTATGGAGAGGGGGTTACTCTCTCTGGTTGGAGTGATTTTGATTGGGTAGGTGATGTGAATTCATGGAGGTCCATTATAGGTTATGACTTCTCCCTTGGATTCGAGAGCTATCTCTTGGAGCAGCAAGAAGCAACCTATTGTGGCCCTTCCTTCTACAGAGACATAGTATCGTGCCTTATGTTCTATTGCCAAAGAGGTGGTTCGGCTTCGCCGCATGTTGGCAAGGATTGGCTTTCCTCAGCCAGGACCTATGAAGTTGCAAGAGGACAACTAGAGTGCTCTAGCTTTGGCTAGGAACCCTGTGTTTCATGCTCGCACGAAGCACATGGTGGTCCGTTGAGAACAGATCGTGGATTCCGAGTTGGCGGTAGCCTACTGTCCCAAGGAGGCAACACTGCAAATCTCTTTACGAAGCCTTTACCCAAGGCTTCTAAGCTTCATCACATGAGGTTGTTGGGTCTTCAGACCCAGCCAAGATCTCAGAGGAGGTGTTAGCCTGCCTGTATTAGTCATGTCAATCTCTCATCTCCTGGCTGTGAGCTCTTGTTAGAGTTTGATGCAAACATAGGAGCTCTGGCAGTTTAGGTGCATTTTCTTTATTTGTTGGCTTATTGTGTGCATTCCTAGGCTAGTTACTACTTTCATAGTCTACCTACACTTGCCAAACATTGCTATTATTATTTGGGATTTTTTTGGGGTGTTGCCTAAATTATCCGATATTTTTCTTCAATGATCAACATTTATTACTGGTCGGCCAGTACTTTTGGCATCCTCTGGATCGGATCAGCCAATTTTTTTATTTCTTCGCTATTTATAGCCAGCCTCCCCACTTGGCAGATATACTCTCTTCAGTCTTTAGTCTTCACTTTGTAATTGCATACTCCGACTCCCCGTGCTTGGTGCTCCCATCATCATCAACCTGATCTAGTGCCCTCACCAACACTTTTGTCTGCATGCAAGGACTGATCAATCCATCATCATTGTATCGGCATTCTTCTTTAGTCAGTGCAATATTCTTGCCTGATCTTTTGCTTCCTCTCTCTTTTCGCTTCTCTCTGTGTTCATGTTCTCTTCCATTGCGCACTCTCACACTCTTCCCCTCACATGCCGCCTCCTCTCAATTTATTTCACACGGTCTTATCCAAGGAACTGCTTCAAGTAATGAGTACCATAGAGGAGTTCAAGGAGACTAAAGCCTTTGGATAGGCCATGGGCCACTTCCCTTCCTAGGCATATCCCCAAGATTGGCTTCACTTTACCTTGCACATTGGCACCTCGCATCTTGTGGAGGTAATGCTGATGGACAAGACATCTTCATGGGACAACGCAATAATTCACAAAAAAATGTAAAAATGCAAAATGCAAAAAAACAAATCGAGAGGAAAGATAACTCTAAAGTGAATGAATGAATGCTGTAAATAAAGGAAGAGTTGACCAAGATGATCAAAGGTAGAGCTGTCCAATAAATAATCACTCTCGTGGGAGTGGATTGAGGGAGTAGTCCGAGAGTGACATCCACCGAATATGGATCCTGAGGGCTATAAGCACTAGTCAAAGCTGAGATGGACTGATGGAGACCTCCAAGAACTGAGCGGCAAGACAGGAAACTGATTTGCATAAAACGCAGTAGTGTCTTCCCCAAATCTGATTAGGACGGCAGCTAGAAAGGCCAAATCAACAGCTATGAGGCATGTCCAAGTCCACCAAGATGTGCAAAAACCTTTCATCTAGCAGTGAGAGGTGTAAACACACACTGAACAAGTGGAAGAGGCAGTGCAACAGCTGATGTCCATAGGACTGCAAACACAGCTGTAGGCAGGGTGCCTAGGGTTGGTGATGACATGGCAGTAATCGCAAAGGCTAGATAGCCACTAGATGGCATGGGCTGATGACTAGACCTTGCAAAAAGGGATGAACAGAGTTGTTGGGCAGGTGGATCCTCCCAAAATTAGGGTTTTGGCTAATGGGACACAGAAACTTTGGTAATCTGAGTTTTGGGGCTGTTTTAATGAGCCAATGAGGATCAAACATGTAATGCATCTTTTTAGCTTACCATCTTCTCTCAAGCCCAAGACTAGAACCAAAAAAGGATTGCAAGTATAGCTCACCCTCTATTTTTACCCTGAGACATCCCACCCCAAAGCAGCCAAGACATCGATCAATGGGTGCATGTTGGCTGCCCAAGAACCTATTGAGCCTACACAAGCAATGGTTATTTTATCTCAAGAGTCCAAAAGGGCCACCTAGAGAGGCCAAGGCATTGTACAAAGAGTGCTTACCGGTTGGCTAGCAGCCTACCACGACTTAAAAATGCGATATTAAACCACTTTGAACTTTTCTATTTTTTGAGTAACTGCAACCATGGCAAGGAAAATGAAGGGGTGGTTAGATCCAACACCACAAAGCAAAGGATTTTTTGAACCACCCATCATGGGTGTTGGTGATGAAGGAAATGGTGAAGAGGTATGGAGATATGGTCGTGAGAGAGCTGCTAGTGGAAAGAATTCAAGATCTACTCAAGGGTTCTCTACGCAATGAGACGCATAGATGAATGTTACATGAGGAGAAGGTGCATGCAACAAGGTTCCACTTGCACAGTGTCCCTCATGGGAAAATTGTTCACTTTCCCAAGCACTTGCTACATAGATGATGATACATGCAATGCAAAGGATGAGTACACAGGGAAGGGAGGTCGATGTCTATGAGTCTTCAGCTGGTGCCAAGAACCATGAACAAGGAAGAAGATGAAGCACCCTAGTTGAAGGAGCTAGGGAGAAGCAACCACCATGGTAGTATCGAAAGAACATAGTTACCAAGGGTTTTTGAAACACAAAGTATGAAATGGGTTTTGTAAAATGTTAGAGACAAGTTTCATTCAAGGAAAAAAAAAGTATGAAAGTTTTAAATACATATATTATATGACTCTTGTGATGTGAAAAACATAGATGGACATTGACATTATTCATTATTCTACACAATGCAAATAAACATTCAACATAGCATCAATATTCGCATGCATCACGATCCACTATCCATGCGCAACATCAACTTTAGCTATAAAAGAAAGCCATCAATATATGCAATCATGGATAAAGCTCAAAGCAAAACTCCGCCAATCAATGCCAATATGCCTCTCAACATGTTAAATAAATCAATGATAAATGATGATTACATAAGTCCCAAGACATTCAGGGCAGGGTTCTCCACACCCGACGGATGGAACAACTCGTCCGACTTGTCCACTCTCATTTATCCCACCCAAACTCATCCGACCAGTTCGCCACTCGACGACGCTCGTGGCTCCATATGCCAACAATCATAAAAGTGACCCTTTTTCTTCTTTTTCTCTGCACTTTATTTTCTTCCCTTTTTTTCCATGAAGATAATTGAATTAAGTAGCAATATTTACATCAAACCATCAGGTCAGCTAAGAAAAATAGATACAAATGAAAGACTACCAAGACTCTAGAACACACCAATATCACACAAAAAGGATAGTTGGTGTGCAGTGAACAATATCTAGCCAGGGAGCAACAATGTCTAGAAGAACCAAATCAGCTAAAACCATAGAGGAGATCTGCCATAACACTACACCATGAACACGTGCCACATGACCATGGATGCCCAAGGCTGAATAAAAAATAAAGGCATTCTGAGTACACCAAATATATCATAGAGCTATCCATCTAAGGAAATGGAAGAGACAAGAATAATCTAAATGCAAAGTAGACGTAGAAGTCATCCTTCCCGTAATCCACGAATGAGCTGATATCCGCTGTTGAGTCGTGGAGAACCACATTCGGAAAAAAAAACTCCAAATTTGTCAAGCAAGAGGGCAAGAGATAAAGAGATGAAGCAATGTCTCATTGCATGTAGTGCAAAATACATAGCAACCATTGGAGATCTTGCGAGCACGCAACATATCCCCAGTTGAAAGACCCCCAATAAGCAACCTCCACATGAACACTTTGCCTTCATAAGGAACCTTAGACTTCCAGAGTTAGATGAATCTTTCCTGCCACTTCTTTTTACTATGCCGAATATGCCATAATTTATTACCCTTTCCAGTGACTCGTCTCTTGGCCTCGACCATTTGATGGTAGATCTCATTGGCTGACCTTTTCTTTCTTTTCTATCTCTCTTATCTTCCTTTTCTTTCTCTCTATCTTTTCTTTCTCCACCCCTCCTACTCCTTTGAAGCTCTCCATCCCTCGTACTCTCTCAAGCTCTCTCCTCCCTTAACTTCTCAACCCTTCCAAGTTCCTCCTCCATGAAGCTCTAGCCTTCTCTCTACTACCTCAAGCTCTCTACTCTTTCAGCCTCTCTATGCTCTCCACTCCTTTCTTGAATCGTCTCACCCTCCACCCATGACCCTCTCTCTATACATTATCAATGGCACCCCCTCTTCATGAGGCATTTCACTTGCATTGTGTGTACTTTGAGCAAGTGAAGGACATTTGCAAGTGGCAATGCAAATATTTCCGAAAAGCTCCAAATCTCATTCATCCCTCTCCTCATCCACCTTTGCAAATTAGGAGCGGAGGCCACACCATGCCTTGGTATTCACCACAATGTCAATGAAGATTATTATCAGAAATACTTGCCATTCAAGTGGCGCAAAGGCCTTTCAAGGGTGAGTGAGGAGGTGGTCTCTCCCGATCATGAGGTCTCAAATGCTGAAGAAGATTTCTCTCCAACCGTCTTGGTTTGTTACGTTGGAGGGGCTTCTTCTATCCCATCCAGAAAAAGCTATTCGAGTAGTACACCTATGCCCAAGAGGCAAGCCACTCTTGCCCAAGCAACGAGCGTATCGAGCCACATACGGCAATGGCTTTTACTATCCTTCATGTATCAGCACATATGGCAAGTCATCATTGAGGTAATGCTTCTAAATCCATTATTTTGCAATCTCTCTTGTCTAGATCTTCTTATGGAAGATATAGACAAGGTGGAGTGGGTGATGAGTATTGACAATGACACTTGTTCAATTGTTGCCTTCGTCAACCTCTAGGTCGGAGTTCTTGTGATTTATCACTCATACTCAAACTTGGAGTTGAGGAAACCTTCGAAGACTCGTTTTGTGGCCATGTGGCTTCTCCTTAAGGGTCTCTATGACCTTCGCAACAAGCTACAAAAAACAGTTGTGTCAGATGAATTCAAGGAGTGACTTGAAGGGGAGTCCACATCAAGCCAAGTGAAAGCCAAGGCCATTCAAAGGCTTTGCTTAAAGGAGGAATTTTGGATGGATATGAGAGGCATTGTCATGGCCATTACTCCCAACTACAAGAAGGTGATTCACATGACGAACATGAAGGGGGCTACTATTGGCCTCCTCTATCACCTTATGGTAGATGCGATGGAGGAGATACAATCATCAACCATCTAGGATGGAGAGGCCCTTCATCATGGTATTATTTTTATATTATGTTTTTCTTAAATGATTCATGCATCTTTTTAGTTTTAGAATTTATAATCACATTGTCTCACTCTTTCTTTTTACCTCTGAATCTCCCTCTAAATCTCTATCCTCTTATACCTATTGTAGTGACGTCTCGCATACCACCCCTAAAAGAGACGATATTCTCTTTTTGATGGGGAAGAGATGGGAGTGGATGAACCCTTCACATTACACACAACTCACCTTGAGACTTCGCCTTTAGGTTCTTTTCGTATCTAGTAATTTTTGTACTTGCCACTTGGCCCTTGCGACTTACCATACCATGATCTATCATTGCAAATAACTCATATCTTATTCATTGTACATGTCTTCAATCTTATAAATGAAATTGGGTCTTGGAAATTCATTGTGACTAGTCTTGGATTTACATTTTGTCCCAACCTCTCATTATGTTCATGACTCAATGTTGAAAAACCATAGCAGCTAAGAAACATATTTCTTTCACTTTAAAACTTATGAAACATTTCTTAAAGTATGAAACATTTCTGTGAGTAAAAAATGTGGGTTCGTTTTTTGTGAGTTGAAACCAAAAACATGATTTTTTTTTACAAAAACTACTGGCTAAACATGATGATGATGATGTGTAATGACTCGTGAGGGCTCAAGATTTTGAATGAGAGACTGATTTTTTTTGTGATTTTGTTTAGTTATTGAACTTTATCAATCTAATATCTATTTTTGTCTTGAGAGTTGATTATTATATTTTATTGTATATTTTAGTTATTCTTGTCTTGATATTTTATCAGTTTGTTTTGAAATGAGAATCATGATGTTGCAACTTGACTCAGTCCACATTGTAGATAAGCTATTTATATGTTTATTTCAATTTTCTTTGTATGATATATATGAGTCATAATGTTTGAGTTCTAAACCATAGTATAGCTTTGTCCAAAGACTAACTTTGAGATAAGTGACAAGTCAATAATGAATCATGGATATGTAACGTATTATTCTTAATTGACTCTATTATTACTCAAGCTCAATTGGCCATTCTTTGTTTAAAAGAGAGTTCCATAGATGTGAAGGAACATGGATGCATGTGTAATAGCTAGTGTTGAATTAGAGGAGGTCTCAAATGTTTTAGCTTCATCCTTCACTCACGGACAAAGGTGAGCGCATGTGTAATAGCTAGTGTTGAAGTAGAGGAGGCCTCAAATGTTTTAGCTTCATCCTTCACTCATGGACAAAGGTGAGGGCATTTCTTCCAACACTTCTCCATGGGATAAGTACCCTTCCCACGATGCGGGCATTTAGACTTCTCTAAATCTATGTCAAAGACCAAGAAAGGCTCCTAATATATAACCTGCTTCTTCTTCTTAAACTTGGCCTTCTTGTCTCTTTTGCTGCTCCCTCTTGAACCTGCAATAAAATCTTAAGAAAGGATGGATCCATTGGCACCAATCTCTTTGAGCCACTGTTCATGCTCCAAAACAAGCGGAGATAGCTTTTCCCATAGGATAGTCTCCTGAACCCTAGAGGTAAACAAGCCGGTACAAAAGACATCATACTTGGGAGATGGCAATTGAGTACTGAGAATCATCGCTAGGTCCTTTGACGAGATCCTGCATGAACTCCATCTTATTGATGTAATCCTGCATAGAGTGAAAATCATCAACAAAAGCATTCAAAGTTTCTTCTGTATGGTGATACAATGGACAAATGATCTTGCAAACTCATGCAAAAAAAGATCACATTCTAGAATTAAGTCCATCCCAAAGGGCTGCTTGGTCCATTGTAGAACCAATGCAGGGATCCTCCATTGGAGGGGGGGATCGAGGTACTAACAAACTCCCACAAGTGGAAGGTGTCAAGGATACACTCTACTTTGCAAGACAAAAGGGCTGCTTGGTCCATTGTAGAACCAATGCAGGGATTCTCCACTGGAGGGGGGGGATCGAGGTACTAACAAACTCCTACAAGTGGAAGGTGTCAAGGATACACTCTACTTTGCAAGACAAAAGAGAGTAGTTCAAGTCAATCATGACAATGCAAGGACTTGTAGGACAAGCCCTATGAGAGCATGTAGAGAAGCAAGGGGGAAAAATAATGCTCTGATCCTCTTGATCTATCAGAGCGAGAACAAGGTTTTGAATGACCATTTTGCATCACTCTATGCGATGGTTTAACAAATGGGACCACCTATCGAAGGAAGACTAAACGATCTCCACAACTCAGTCATCAAACCTATCAAACCAGTAGTCCGTAACTATTCAAGTAGTCCTGCAAACTTGCAAAAGACTCCTATGTTTTGGTATCTAGCTGCCTGAACGAAGGGAAGATCAACTACACCTTGCAAAGAGAAGTTATAGATGTTCGAAATACTTCATAGAAGGCCTGAACAAGACAAACAATCTGCATTCTTCACCACAGATCTGTTCCAAACAGCAAGCTGAGTGTGGTTTTCTCTCGTGAGAACCTCGGAGTCCTCAGTATGGCGATGATACCATGTGAGAGGGAAGAGGAGGACTGCAATGAAAGAACAGAATGGAAGAAGAAAATCTGCACCCGAACTCCAAAAGAATGTTGAATAAAAAGAGGACTAATCAGTCCCCATATGCAAGCCAAGGTGTCAATAAGAGAACCGGTTCAAACCAATGACAGGAGGCAAAACCAAAAGATGGAGGAGAATCCCTGAATATCGGAGTGTACTGAAACCTGAAAAGCAGAATGACCAGCCAACAACTGACAGGCTGTATATATAGCCAACTCTGCAAAACACTAGCCGATCTGCATTAAATAATGCAGGAAATGCTGGCCCAAAAAATGCAGATCACCTCATTTGGCCAGTGTGAACGCAGTCCACACCCCTGAAAAAGAAATGTACGTGCTGGAAAATAACTCAGCCAATGTGAACACACCAAATACCGATTGGAAAGAGATGCTTCCTCCGTAATGTAATCATGAAGGTCTAGCAACTGGTGGCTGGTTAGTTTGGATGCCGCATGACAATGTCTACCAATGTTGCCCACAACAGCACCTAGAGACTCCAAAGCACTGTTTATGGTCTTGTTAGATTGTGCGGTTGGTTTGGAGAGGAGTGTGTAGGATAGCCATTGAGTAGATCCCAGCCTTGAGTGTGTCACCCTTTGTGCTTTTCGCTCATAGTCAATGAGTCCAAAGATCACGTACTATGAGGCACAAATGCATGACAATCTTCGTTGTCGAAGGTTACGGCCTCCCAAGCATGCACTTACAAAGGCAAAGCTCCTTGAGGAAGTTCGCACTAACAAACCAATCTATAGACAACTCTATTATTGCTAAACTAAAGCTCTTCACTCTCAGCTAGGGTTACAGCCTCTGAAACATTGCACTACAATTCTACATGTGAAACTGCCCCCCGATATATGTATAGCTCCCTTGGCCACCTGACACATGAAGTCACACATAAGATTTGCATAACTATGAAGATTGTACTAGCTCTTTACTCTTGCAATAGCTACAGAATTGCGAGTGTAATGGGTATGCTTCACAATGTAAGCATCTACTTATGTAAAGGCTAAAGCACACACCACTACACTTACACACTCACACCCACTCTTACACACTTGCATTTATATTTATATTAATACTTACGTTTATATTTTTCTGGTTTGCGTCTCACCGAAACTGTTTCCATTTCCCCGTTCCAAAAGCCTTGGCAACTATGGCTTGGATTGAGGAAGGCAAGTTTTCATCAAATTTATTTCGTGTTTCGTTATGCTTGACTTTCAGGATTTGTACATTTGGTGCCTAATGTGAATGCATTTTGGGCCTTGCAATGGTTCTAAGGTGTGGTAGTCTACTTTTGAAGTATGACGAGAGATTAATTGGAGCTTTGGTACAACTGCTCTGGACTATATTTGGAAGTCATGGACCCCCAATCATTTCCAGTTCCTCTATTAGCTGGGCTTAAACCTGGATGACAAAGAATGATTTCAGTTAACTTCAACTGAAGTCACTATGAGTATTAACATGGGTTGCATGTTGACTGTGAGGTGAATCATCCATCCGATTCCCTTCTAATACAACACCCAAAGCAGAGCAAGTTAAATTTCCTAGCGATACTTTGTCCCCAGGGGATTTGTTAATAGAACCATTATTTTTTTTCAGAAAAGAATCTAAATGGGGATTTATAAGCTGCTGCATGTACAGAGACTGGTCTGCATATTAGCAAAAGACTGCACGCACACTGCAAGAATGAGCACAGTAACCATGCACCAATGGGCTAATGATCAGGAATTGCTGGTGTAATAATGGTTATGGTTATTGTAGCTCCACTAAGCAAGGGGAGAGTTCTAAACACAATCTGTATAGCAAGAGAACATATCTGAGCTACTCATGCCTGACTAGGTTCAAGGCATGATGAGAATGTTGTGCACAACTGGAGGACTGGTGTGCAGCCAAAATGCAAATATGCAGTGTGAAACACAGATATGACTTATGATAAAGATGATTGTGAGAGTGAAAGGTGAGAATGAACTGCTGGCAAATAAGAATATATTGATGTCAATGTGGGAGAAATGCAAGCCTGAATGTGAGACTCACCAATGCTCAATGGATTCGTGGCTTCCCACAGATGAAGATGGCTAATATCTAGGAAAGGTTTCTCTATAAAATATACATGCTTACAGCTTTAGTTGGGCCTCAAAATGTATGACAATGTAGTATAAGCAATTGGAAGTCCCTAGGTGTCCAAACTCTGCTTGTGTCCTTAACCTATACAAACTGATACGACCTTCTAAACATCTAGAAAAAGTGAGTTTCCTGTGGTCGATGGGCACATCTCAACCTTTCCTAGCTAATAAAATTTCTCCAGATGCTCAGTAGATCTGCTTGAATGTTAGCAATCTACTAACAATTATGGGTCTTAGTTTCCTGCAAGGCATGTTTATCTTCTATGCCCAATATAAAGGCGCTCCATCACAAGTAACACTATGAGCAGCTCAGTAAATCCACCTCAAAGATTAACCATCTACCCATAATTATGGGATGTAGTTTTCTGCAAAACATGCTGACCTTCTAATGCTCCATCACAACTAACACAGTATGAGCATCATAGAGAAAAAGAAACATGTGTGGGTATGCACACCTCTTTCTCCATTTCCTTGATACGGGCAAGGACACTTCCAGCTATTTCCTTGTCAATTGTCAAACCTGCTCTTTCAGCCTGTGATGTATAGATACACCCTAGAAATTTAGAAGCAAAAAGAGATAACGATACAAGGTGTCATCTATAAAAGATTAAGGGACCTACCTTACCTTGTCTAAAATATTTCCCCGACCTGAGAGTTCACTCACTACTGAGCGCATAGTGTTACCAACTATTGAAGGGTCCATGTGGTTATAGCTTTCTGGCATCTGTAATGACTCATAGCATTAGACTTCTCAGTACAAAAAGTAAACAACACTCATTGGGACAATAATAATGCTCCTTGAAAAAAGGAAATGCTGAACACTGACAGTAAATCTGGTGCAGCAAGATGCATTGCAGAACAGAACTCCATCCTGGTCATGGTTTCAAAGAGAAGATTTAAGGCTTAAGAAATTCGACAAATTACCTTTCGAATTGCTGCAACATGAATCCCACCCTTATGAGCAAATGCATTGGAACCAACAAATGGCTGAGATGGAGGCACTACTTGTCCTGCAATTTCAGCCACTCTTGCAGCAATAGATGACAATTTTGACAGGGCATCAGTCGGTATGCATTGATAGCCCAGTTTTGCTTGGAGGTTTGCAATAATACTCACCTGGATGAAGAAACACATCATGAGCCACAGTGTAGGGGTTTACTGTTGTATGTCTTGTATTAAGTCTTTTGTTATAGATAAAATCCTGAACTTGCCGGGGACCAGCACATTTAAGAGAAGAAGCTAAAGCCTGAATGTTGATTGATTGATACTGGCATTTTGTAGGTGCTTTGAGCAGTCGCTGGAGTTGGGTTTTGGCAAGTGCAGGTCATGTTTGTTGACTGTAACAATGTGAAGCTATTTATCGAATATGCCAAGCTTGCTTTCTTTTTGAATATTTCCCCAAGTGTCAGGTTGCCTCATGAACACATTACTATTCCATGACAGTGAAATCAAATCCTTCGAGATGAACTTACCAAATTGGCATTTCCAGTACGTTCACCATAGCCGTTTATACATCCTTGAACAAGTGAAGCACCTCTCTTTACAGCTGCCAAGCTATTGGCCACTGCCATGTCATTGTCATTATGTGTATGAACGCCTATCCTCACATAAGGCCACATCTCCAACTCCTTTCTGACTATGGATGTTACTTCCTGCAGTGGTTTGCAAACACTTCAATACAATCATGTGCAATGAAAATTGGAAAGAAAAGAACGATTCTACACAAAGTATGTGCTAAGATCTTGTATTTAAATAACACTTACAATGGCCAAACTCTTTGTGACAGTACCATGGCTCACCTTTACATTGCCGTGGGACTGACTGATAATGTTTTCACAACGAGAAAGCTCCAGAGAATAAATATAATTGCAAATCCTTATTACCGCTATTCACTATCAGAGAGAGAGGTCCACTACCCTTTTTAGACTTTGTGGACTCCAAAATTCCGATATAACCAGAATAAAACAGTTTCACCTCAATAGAACAGTTTCGCCCTTCCATTTCCCACAAGCAGTCAAATGTGAAAAGAAAAAGAGCAAGCCTAGCTCCGAATCTCATTAGGCAGTTGGCATCCGAGACAAGAAACGGAATTCGAGAAAACTACAATCTAACAATTAGAATTAGCATTGGGCTTTTAGTTTGGCAAATGCAGTTTATCAGAACCTTTGCATAAGCTGCAATTTTCACGTGATCAAACGTCTACAAATGAATATCCATGTAAAATCTATCTCCTCTTTTCAGAAGACTTGTCTTGTTGAATCTTGTATCACCCTTAATGGTTGTTGACACGTCATAGTTTTGTATCATTTTGAAGTGCTGAACTACAGAATAGTAAATCATTTCCATAAAATTCATACTGTCAATCTTCTCTTTTCAGAAAGAGATTTCTTAATGGTTGTTCACACTCCATACTTTTCAGAAAGGGATGGTATCAATCTTGTCTTTCGGAGTCCCATATCATCCTGAATGGTTGCTGACACTTCACATCTTTGTCTCTAATTTCAATGTGCCCACCAATTATGCAACACCTTTCAAAGTGCTGAACTACCGAATGCTAGAGCAATAGAGAATATAGTAACAAACAGGTAAACACATTAATCAATTCTAGCATAAATTATGTGCTACTAAAAGCTACAATGCGCATCTGCCTACCCCTTGAAACATCATGGTACAGACTGAGAGTGTTTCATAAATGACAAAGATTCTTATCAAAAGAGATATACAATTGCACATTCCAAGTACAATTTGTCATTATTGGAAAAAATTATTATCAGCAAAGATATGCAATTCAATATACAAATTCAAATTGTACGTACAATTTGTCATTATCAGAAACATTTGATTCCCATGGACTCCTCAGTCAAACTTTATAGAATCCAAAATTTAATTATAAAGGCAATTAAAAGTTCTCTCTTCCCTTTTGAAACATCTCTAGGATCCAACCTACACACAAGACATGACAAAAGCCATACCAATTGCAAAGAACATAAAACGGATGGACATCAAACTTGCCTCCCAGCGATAGAGCCAAGTGGGCTCACCATCAATCCTAGGAGCTAGCAACAACAAGGTCACGGCCATATCCCAA
This sequence comes from Lygodium microphyllum, assembly GCF_053477565.2. NCBI lineage: Eukaryota > Viridiplantae > Streptophyta > Polypodiopsida > Schizaeales > Lygodiaceae > Lygodium > Lygodium microphyllum. The sequence goes on from NC_141164.1 coordinate 17,084,429, forward strand.
GAGCTAGCATCCCATATCACCAACCCAAACCAACCTAGTATTTAGACGTATTAGCCAATAGGCCAAGGCCCAAGAGTCCAAGAGTGGTAATCACATAATGATGTGCACAATAGGGCCTTGAGTCCTATAAATAGGACCACACTACCCTAACCCTAAAGTGCCCCTAGCACATCCGCACTAGGTCCCTTTATGACCACCGTGATCAATGCTACTAGCGGCCATCCAGATGTCCAAGGATGTAGCAGCCATCCATTTGTCCAATGGGATCACTTAAACAATATATCGGCATTGTGTAATCCTATAGTCAAGAAGCAATTTGGATTTAAGTTGAATCATTCTTTCAAATGACTCATTCATTCTTTCAAATGACTCATATGGAAGACCAAATGAACTCCGATATCCAAGGTTAAATCCAACTCATAAAGCTTGCTACTTATCTTCTTAGTAATCTAGTAAGAACCACCATACCTCAAACATAACTTATAGGAGTTGCTAGTAGTTATTGATCTGAACCTTTTGGGACTTAAAATAAACCATCATGCCCTCATGGAGCTCTCGATGATGAGTATGATTCTAGTTAGCATAAAACACAACACAATCCAAGGCTACCCACATTACAAAAAATGCCTTGCAAAAGTTCCCCACTTCAAGCAATAGTGCAACGAAGGCATTTCAGGATAGTTCAAGAGCAGCCAATTGGGCCTCTTGTGCATGATATCCCACAACATGCATAGATGGTTGTGATTGGTAGCACACAAGCTAGGGGGGGACCAATATTGTGCCAATCACTTGTCAGAAGTGGAGCAGCGGTGGAAGCATAAACATGTGCTGAAATAAACTGCTAAAACACAAGACAAAAAAGAGAAAAGAAAAGAACACGATACAGATGAGAACTCAGATGTATGCACGGGAAATGGAATCCATATATCTGAATACAAGACAGTCGCATACAACAGTGAGTCACTGGCTGCGTGGGCACACTGGCACTGGCTCCTCTCTCCACAGAGTCTGCAGATGGTGAAGGTATTGACTCAGGAGGAGCCAATGAGTATAAATAGGCTGAAAAGTGGGGAGCAATAAATGCTGGTCGGCCAGCATTAATGTTGGCCGACTGGTGCATAAAATGCTCCACTGGCATAAAATGCCACACCATAAAAAAACTAAAATACCTAATAAAAATGCCCAGCCCAGATCAAGCTCAGACTCACACATGAGCTGACAAATACTCTGCTAACACCCTCTCTCAGATCATGGGTGATCTGATACAATACAATAGTACAATGAAAAGGGATCAGAAACTATAGAACCACCAAGTAGAACCATGGATACCCAAGCAGTGGGTGATCAAGCCACCACCAAGGTGCCTCGCAGAGAACCTGAGGTCGATGTCGATCGTACGAAACACCTGAAAATAGAGAAGATCATAGCATGTCTCTGTGTCCGTTACCAATGTCTCGCAGTAGCATACAAGACCATCCTGTCAAAAATGCCCCTGAATATAGGTGACCATGGATTCCCCGCCTTTGGCCAAACCGCCAAAGTGTCCCCTCATGTGAGCTCGAGACGAAAGCCTCCCACGCTCTGTCAGATAACCAGCTCATCATGAACCTGGATGTCAATCCCAGCTCCAGGATTTGATTCCGCCAGACTGAAGTCGATGCGTCAGGGACGTTTCTCTCTGGAACCTGTGCACCTGTAGAAAAGTATAGATGAGGCACGACTGCCCCATTTGAACACCCGCTCACACTCCCTCTCTGACACAAGAGAGTCGCGAGGGATGACCTCATCACCACCACTAGAAAGCAGCCGAGGAAGGGGCCACCAAGCCCTTCCCGCGATCCGAAGAAGAGGATCCCTTTCGCGCCTTTGACTTCACCTTGGTCGGAGGATCGGAGTCGGAGTCTGATGAAGGAGACGACGCATCAGTAGAGTCAACATCCCGCTTCGTCTTCTGTTCCTTCTTCCTGGAAGCCGCTAACGTCTTGCAGTCCTTCCGCAAAGGTCCCTTCTTGCCACAGTGGTAACATTGGGCCTTTGACTTTTTCTTCCCGTCACCCCTCTTTGAAGCTACATAAGCCTCGCCTCCATAATGTGCCGGAAGCCGCCCCTGTAGTCTCAAGGATGTCTCATGCTCAAGAAGCATCGAGGTCATATGTGTAAAACTGACAGGAGTCGATGATGTCTGCGTCTGCAAAGCATTGGCCACTCCATCAAACTCCGGGGGGAGCTTGTAGAGAACTGTCCCGACGAGATGCGCCTCGGGAAGAGCAGATTGCATGTGCCGAAGCTGGTCCCGTACCTGCGCAACACGAAGAAGAAAAGACTGAATAGTATCTTTCGGCTCAAACTTCATCTGCTGGAGCTAGCCATAAAGTGTGAGTGCCCGCATGGTGGAAGGTATCTCGTACATCTGCTGCAACTTCTGCTATACTTTAGGAGATATCCTACAGGAGATAACCGCCGGTAAGACCGCTTTAGAAATACACCGAAGCAACGCCGAGTAAGCACGGGCATTGTCCGAGTCCCATGTGAACACCGCTTCCTCATGGTTGTCCTCGTCAAAGTCTTCAGGAAGAGGAAAAAGACGGAGAGGTCGAGGAATAGCTCCACAGACGATGTACCATCACCGCTTCTGCACAAACCAAGCTTTAATGACAGCACTCCATGTGAGATAATCAGGTGCATGTAACTTATCATCAGTGGAAGTGCACGGAGGAGCCATATGGAGAGGATAAGAAGAGAAGTAGAGAAGAGATTGAATTTAGAGAGGAAACACAGCCAAAACATAAGCACGGACTGCAGAAAATGAGAGTTCACATGCAATATAACCCAAAGTCTGATCAATAGAAGACAAAATCTGCTACAGAAAGTAAAAAAAAACCAGTCAAAAACTGCCAAAAACAGCAAAAACGGCCTGAATTAACAGTCACCCAACCATGAGAGATGCTGAATCAGCAAAACGCAGGCTGTAAACTGCAGAAAAACAGGTAGAAAACTGTCGCCAACAAATGCTGATGGAAAACGCAGGCAGTAGAGGGTGTGTAGGCAGCAGGCGATGGCAAAACTGCAGAAATCACAGGCTGAAACAGCCCCAAAACAGGTCGCCTGGTTGCTACAGCAGTCGTTTGATCAGCAGGGGTACAAAACAATCCTGAAATCAGCAAGAAAACACAGCAGGAGCACAGATCCTGAAATCTAATACCATGTCAGAAGTGGAGCAGCGGTGGAAGCATAAACATGTGCTGAAATAAATTGCTGAAACACAATACAAAAAAGAGAAAAGAAAAGAACACGATACAGATGAGAACTCAGATGTATGCACGGGAAATGGAATCCATATATCTGAATACGAGACAGTCGCATACAACAGTGAGTCACTGGTTGCGTGGGCACTGGCACTGGCTCCTCTCCCAACAGAGTCTGCAGATGGTGAAGGTATTGACTGAGGAGGAGCCACTGAGTATAAATAGGCTGAAAAGTGGGGAGCAATAAATGCTGGTACTGGTGCATAAAATGCTCCACTGGCATAAAATGCCACACTAGAAAAAAACTAAAATACATAATAAAAATGCCCAGCCCAGATCAAGCTCAGAGTCACACATGAGCTGACAAATACTCTGCTAACATCACTCCCATGGCATCCTTAAGCAATGGCCAATAGACTGCGAGACAACATCCCCACTTGTTTTAAAAATATCAAAAACCGGGGCTAAAGTCCGCAAGGTATCCCACACTTAGTGGGTCCTAACACTTACACAAAATCTTCTTGCGAATATTCTCATCATAGGCACTTACACTTTGCTTGTTTAAACAATAGTCTATTTTGAATGAAGTACTCTTCCATTGTCTTTCTATCAATAGCAAATTTTCAAGCATCTAGACCACCAAAGCTTCCTAGGCTACTAGGCATATCCTAGACTATCTACTAGATCCTTCCAAAATGAGGATCCTTTTGACATGCCCCTTTAAAATAGAAAGAAAGAAAAGAAAGATCTATTAGCCTCTCTAGAAGGCCAAGATGACCTATGAGACTAATACAACTAGCATCATCATCTCTCATTAGAGAAAGAAATCGGTTGAAATCTTGGAGAAAGACAAGGCATTGCCTTTAGGAATCTGACTATGGACATCATTGATCATATTAGTTGCACCCTTCTAATAGTGAATCTCCAAGTTGAATTTCTATATAAGCTCCACCCATCTCGCGTTGCAACCACAAAGATCAAGTTGATAAAGGCATTTTAGCAAATGATAGTTAATCCAAATAACTGATTGGGCATTGTACAAATAAGGATGTCAAATTTTCAGCACATGGATGACCACCAACAATTTCTTCTCTTGAGTCCTGTAATGTGTCTCAGTATCCGTCAACTTGCAACTCCCACATGCGATAGGTCGGATGTTTTGATAAAGAACATCTAAAGCATAAACACTCGTGTCCATGTAAACAACTAGATCAACACCCTTCTACATCAATGCAATATTAACCAGCCGTCTCAATCTCTGGAAACATTAAGCGAGCTCACTATTCCAAACAATTGGCAAACTAACCTACCTCTTCTTGCTTGGAATATCCATAGGCAAACGTGTCAAGAGTTCAACAATTTTAGCATAGTCCTTGATGACCTTCTTAAAAAACCTTGAAAATACCAAGAAATATTTTAGTTGCCTTTTAGTCCTCGAAATAGGCCAATCAAGTATTACTCAAACCTTTTCGGAATCAATTTGTATGCCATAAACTGGGATGACATGTATGAGATATAAAAGCTCCATGAGAAAAAGTTTGCACTTTGATGATTTTCCAAAGAAGCATTCTCATCTTAAGAGACATAAGATGATATGCAAATGGTTTGCATGTTCCTCCACGACCTACTATAAATGAGTACATCGTCAAGGAAAACAACTATCCACTTTTCCACACATAGAGGAAATAAATCATTCATCATCCTGCCGGAAAGTAACATGAGCAGTAGTTAATCCTAAACGCAAAGTAAAAAATTGAGTGTCCATACTGTGTCAAAATGCAATTTTCAAGGTATACAAAGAAGCTATTTGTAATGGTAGCCCAATCTAAGATTAATTGTGGTAAAGTAGCATACACCACAGAGTCAATTAGTAAGATCATACATTCGAAGTAATGGATATTAATTATTCATAGCCACTTTATTGGGACCCTTACAGTCAGCACAAAAGCACATCATGCCATCCTTTTTTGCAAGGAGGTTTGACACGCCCCACACAGACTTAAATAGATTCAATATAGCATTTTGTAAGATGGTTGGATAGTTGCCTAGCAATCTCGCCCTTCTCTTTCGAGCAAAATCTATATGGCTAACTACAAAGAGTCGCTCTTAAGAGACGAGACGACCACCACCCAACATCTCTATCTTATGATCTAATGTACTACAAGATGACAAAAGTTTGTCGAGTAATTTGGACAAAAGATATCAATGAGTTTATGCAATAATGAATCCAAATACTTATTTATATCTGAGTCATTTTCAATATTATTGTTAAAACAAAGAGAGTTACATTGCAATGTTGGTGATTAAATCATTTCAATAAAGACAAATATAAGTAATAATATCCAAATGAAACATATACTTGCTAAATTTCAAGGCCCATATCATATTTGCATCAAATTATGTGATCCTAAAGGGTAGATGGCCTTTGATCACATAAAAACGACCATCAAACTCAAAGAAGACAAGATGAAATTTTTAGTCTACCAAAAGTGAGGAAGATCTTAAAAAAAACCATGGCATGCCAAGGATGGCTTCCACATTGTCTAGACTCAACAATCGGAAATCCAAAGACTCTTTTGAATTGAAAGATCTAGCCTCGATACAATCAAATCCTAACAATCCATAGCCAGACTCTCGGTATATCAAACTCCATGCTCTAGGTCAACGAGTACCACATGGAGTCAAAGTCTTCACACCAATCAAGAAGAAAGAAGGTTGTGAGTAGAGTCGTTGTCCAATAAAACTATAGCCAACTGGTTGTTAATAATATCAATAACCTTTTAAAAGATCATGTTATTTACCGAACAACCTAAACAACTACTTTCATCCACAAAACAATCCTTTGTTGAAAATTCAAAAGGCATGTTTGGATCTTCAAAAGTATTTACCAATACTTTGGAAGCTCTCTCTCTTTTCTTATTCTGCAAAGATTCTTTGTCGCAACAAAGTGTCTTGTCTAGTGACCTGCAAAGCAACAACCCTTTGAACTATCTTCGTTGCAAGCAGCTTTGTGTCTTTTTTCTTTCTCTTCCATGTTCCCAAAGGTGACTGATGCAAAGCTCCTAGAGTAGGGGATTTCTTTGGCTTAGAGGTAGAGACAACTTGATGAAATCTGCCACCGACTAGCTAGCCATCGTTACTTGCAACCAAAGTGTTATTAGATTTCTTTGCGTATCTATAGACGTCCTCTAAGGAATGCAAAGGGTTGCATAAAACTTCAAAGTTCATTCTAGTACTCTGGAGGAGGCAACCCAAAAAGAGAATGCATATAGAGCAAGCTGTAGGTCATCTAAGGCCTTCATTTTATAAAGAAGATTCTTGAACTCCTAGGAATGGGTATCTAAGGTCTTCTTCCCTATGTCTACTTTGAACAATATTCAAAAAATTTCAATCCAATCATTAATCACAAACCACTTCTGGAAAAAGGATAGAAAATCCACCCATGTTTTATCCTTGGGGTGTAGCCATGTCCACTAAGCGAACAACTTTCCTTGTAACATGATCCATATCTTCCAATGCGCTGAGTCAATTAGCCAACCATGAGTCAATGTTTGTCTCATTAGATTCACTTATTGCCATGAGGAGATAGACTATCAACATGTGATCTAGAATCCCCAGGTCAGAGATCGGGTGTAGTGACGGTTGAGGCACAAAGATCCACACAGTCAGTAGTTTTGCGCAGCGAGAGACAGAGAGAGTGAGATAGAGTAGAGTAGAGAGTAAGCACGTTTTTAGGTACAATGACGAGTCAGTACCTTTAGGTTTTTAGGTTCACACCCGAGCACATTAAAAGGCACGAGAGCCTTTATTCCCAACCACCTCCCACCTTAAGGCAATGTGCCTAAAGAGGAGAAAAGAATTAGCTAAGTCTAGATATATACAAAGCTGAAATACATATATCTATCCAACTCCCATCATCTGTCGGCAATGAGTAAACCGCTCTACAGAAAGACCCTTCATGAGAAGGTCTGCAGGATTATCATCTGTAAGCACTTTGACAAGCTCAATGCTGTTGTTGTCAAGTACACTTCTAATGAAGTGATACTTCACCTGTATGTGCTTTGTCTTTGCATGAAATTTAGGATTCCGTGCTAGCATGATAGCACTCTGACTATCACAATGGAGAACATGTAACTCTGTCATGCCAAGCTCTCCCACCAGACGTGAAAGCCATAAGGCCTCCTTGCATGCCTCAGTGGCAGCTACATACTCTGCCTGTGAAAGCAAACACATACCCAGAAGTGGACTTCTTGCAGTCCGCATGACCAGCACAGTTTGCATCTGTAAAGCCAACAACATATGCCTTCTGCTTTCCAAAGCAAATGTACAACTCCTTTGTGCCTTTGAGGTATCTCATAATATCTTTCACTACATCCTAATGCTTCTTGCCAGGGGTTGCCATGTATCTGCTAACCACTCCCACTGCAAAAGCAATGTCACGACGTGTAATAACCGTAGCATACATCAGACTGCCAACAACTGAAGCATATGGTATCTTGGCCATTTCAGCCTTCTCATCACCAGATGTAGGGCTGTCCTCTGCAGTGAGTTTCACATATGGAGGCAGTGGAACCCCAATTGTTTTCCTCCCCTCCATATTGAAACATTGCAAAACTTTGGAGATATACTCCTATTGAGATAGATAGAGTAAGCCTTTCGATCTATCTCTGAGTATTTGCATGCCAAGAATGTGATTTGCATCACCAAGATCCTTCATGTCAAAGCTGCCATGAAGACTTTGCTTCAGTGAGTCCAAGGCATGAATATCCATGCCAACAAAATCAGCATGTCATCAACATACAAAACCAAGATAATCAAGCTGCCATCTGCTACCTTCTTGGTATACAAGCAGTGATTCCCTTGACTTCTATGAAACCCTTGGAACTGCATGAATGTATCAAACTTATGATACCATTCTCTTGGTGCTTGTTTCAGCCTAAACTAACTCCTTTTGAGTTTACATACCATCTTTTCTTTCCCTTGTTCAACAAACCCTTCATGCTGCTGCATATATATGTCCTCCTGCAGATCGCTATGTAAAAATGAAGTCCTTACATCCATCTGTATAAGCTCCATATCCTCAACTGCAACTAAGCCCAAAATGGTTCTCAATGTAGTCATCTTGACTATAGGAGAGAAAATCTCATCAAAGTCAATTCCACGCTCTTGCTTCTACCCCATTGCAATCCATCTTGCTTTGTACTTTGGTGAGGAACCAGAAGTGACCTTCATATTATAAACCCATTTGCATGGAAGTGTTTTCTGCCCTTTAGGCAACTGCACCAAGTCCCAAGTGCCATTTTTCTCAAGAGATTCCATTTCTGACAACATGCCTTTATACCATTCCTTCCTATCTTGTCTGTCCATTGCTTCCTTGAAGCAAGACGATTCACCACAGTCTGTCAACATGACATAATGAGCCACATTGTTTGCACCATGAATAAATCTGTCAGGTTGTCTAGTAGCCCTAGACGATCTCCTAACCCAATGGTCGTTGTTTGCTGGCTGTTCCTGCAAATTTCCATTTTCAGCATGTTGTCCTGGCATTTAAGCCTGCAAATTAGCATTAACAGCTTGCTCTCCTGGCTATTCCTGCACATGTAGTGGCTCATTATCATGGGCAATAGTTGGCTAATCATTTCCAGCATCCTTTCCTGCATTTATAGGTTCAATTACAGCAGGTATTTGCGGTTGTACAGTGGGGACATTTTGCTGTCCAAAAGGTATTTCTTCCCGGATTACAACCCTATGAACCTGCTTAGTCTCTTTAGGCTCTTTATGCATGCGATCTTCCCGGAAGATAATGTCATTGTTGCATACTACTCTCCTTTTCTCGAGATTCCTTTTCTCGAGTGAACAGTTGTCATAACAGCCTCTGCCCAAAAACCATGGGGTAATGCAACATGAGACAACATCGTACGGACCTTATCCTGTATGGTCCGATTCACATGCTCTACAACTACATTTTGGGGCGGATTATGAGGGGCAGTGAGCTCCCTCTTTATCCCTTTGCTGTCACAAAATGCCTAAAAGGCCTTGGACACATATTTCCCACCATTATCAGAGCGAAGACACTTAAAGTGTCTCATCTGTCTCATTTTCAACCAATGCCAAGAATTTTTTTAACTTGTCAAGCACTTCATCCTTGCTTTGAATAGGGTAAACCCATACTTTCCGTGTAGAATCATCGACAAAGATGACAAAATATTTCGTTTCCCCTAAAGATAATCCTGGCATTTGACATATATCCGAATGCACTAACTCTAGAGGAGAAGATTTCAAAGAAAGAGACTATTTATGAGATGTCTGTGCATGTTTGCCATAAATACAATGATCATAGTGCTCAAAATCAGCATAACGAAGACAAGGCAAGTAACCCAAACGAGAGAGCACTTTCATTCCTGTTTGACTCATGTGTCCCAACTGGCCATGCCACAAAGAAACACTCGGCTTCTTGGTCACAGCAACAACATGGTCCCGCACATGAAATTCATGGAGAGGATACAAGGTATCAATTTTAGAATCTCTAGCAATCACTCTAGATCTCTTACAGATTTTCCATTTCTCATCACCAAAGGTGGTATGAAATCCATCGTCATCTAGCTGCCCTATGCTAATCAAGCTCTTCTTGAGCTCAGGTACATGCTATATATGCTGAAGTGTAAAGGCAGAGCCCTGCTGAAACTATAACTGCACACTGCCAAGACCTGAAATGTCACATGCATAGTTGTCCCCAAGTTGGACAACACCATGTCGACCCCCTGTATAGGCAGAGAACCATCCACGATGAGGGGTGACATGAAAGGAAGCACCGGAATCGAGAATCCAAGTATGCATATCATCATCTGTATCTGTAAGTAAAGCATGTGGACCAAAGTGTAAAGAGACAAAGAGTACATTACTCCCACTATTACTGTCATGAGTAACTATATTCACCTCTTCAATTTTTACATTGCTCTTCTTAGGCTGACTGTCCTTTTTCTCTTCCTTGCTATCATCTGTCTTCTAGCCTTTTCCTTTCTCTTTCTTCCATTTGTAGCAATCACATTTAAAGTGACCCTTCTTGCCACAATGATGACATTCAACATCTTTGCCACGTGATTTATTGCGTCCCTTGCTATCATATTTCCCCTTTTGCTGTGATCTGCCCCTAGTATGCAAAGCACTAGAAGACTGACTTGATGCATTGTTCTGCCGATTCATCTCTTTAATAAGTAGAGCACTCTCCACATCAGCATGCAAAAGGATTACATTAGAATTGCTCATAGCAGTCCTGAATGTATCCCAACACTCTGGTAGAGTGCAAAGTAAGAAAGTAGACTTAAATTCCTCATCAATCATGAACTTCAAGGCAACCAGCTGGCTGAAAAGGGAGTTAAACTCACTCAAGTGAGTAGACATTGTTGTACCCTCTTTCATACGCAAATCCATAAGCTTTTTCAGCCGATACACTTTGCTTGCAGCACTCTTCTGTGCATACAATTCTTCCAGTCTAGTCCATATAGCATATGCATAATTTAAACCTTAAATGTTGAACAGTAAGACATCAGAAATTGATAGCTCTATGGTTGAGCGTGCAAGCTCATTTAACTCATCCCAATCATCCTCTTCCATGTCCGAGGGCTTTGCCCCTTTGGTTTTGATCGGCTTTGCCTGCTTCTTTTGCAACAGGATATTGTAGCACTGCTTTTGCCAAACTGCAAAGTTATGTGCGCCTTCAAGCTTCTTTATGTGCCTCAGATTACTGCTGTCATATCTGCCAGCTAGGATTTTCAGCCCAAATGTGACCAAAAAACAGCAAATGCAGGCCCAAAACTGTCACCCAAGTGACCAAGGTACAAACAAGTACAAATCAGCAATAAATGACCACGCAGAAGCACAGATTTCAGATCTGTAATTAAATTTTCAGAAGCACCAAACCATGTGCTACAACATTCCACAACTGATTACAGTTGTTCCAAGGGCATATGCATCACATTACATGAGAAATCCCAGATTTTAGCTGCAATTTCTGTTGTACATGTATCCACGGGCATAAAATTTGACACGAATGGCCAAAAGCCCCAAAATTTTGTGCTGAAAGCATCAAACACGCATCTGCATTTTCTCTGTCATGCATAGGACAGGCCAATTTTACCAAAATAGAACAATTTCAGCAAAACCCCAAAATTTTACCAAGTGTTGATGTCCAAATTGCGTGGAATTCAACCTGCATGTACATAAACTGACCAAATGCTGCACAGATTTTGCCCAAACTGCAAAAGCCCCAAATTGCACGGGGTTCAATGTGCTTCAATGTCGAGAAATCGGGTAAATTTCAGCCCAATTTGTGCATGTACATGAAAGCCCCCAATGTCGAGGCAAAATGTCACAAATTCCTGCAATTTCTGAGACAAATTTACTTGTTTTGCATCAAATTCCCCAAATCTGGGAAAAGCCCCAAATTTTCTGGACCACAATTGCACAAATCTGACCTTTTATACCTGGCGCGCAAAACCCCTTCAAGAAAGGGGGTAGAAGTTGAAATTTTCATGTTTTTCTTTTTTTAAACAATTTTGAAAAAAAAAGTGTGACAGGGTCCGTTGACCCTGAGCAAGTCGCCAGCAGGACGTCGCCTGCGCCTACCGCCATGGACCCGTCGCGCGACTGCTACTCCTGTCAACTATTGCCTGGCGTGACATGTCCGCTGCCTGCCGTGGCCTGGCGATTGCAGCTCCCGTCAACTGGTGCATGTCGTGGCCTGCCCGTGCCATGGCCTATCTCCTCGCTGGAGTCTCACATGGCGCATGTTCACAATGCCTGCAGCTGTCGACTATCCTCCCTCCTGCCACTACCCATGATGTCTGCAATTATCTACTGTTCTAACTGCTTGCAAGTACCCACAATGCCTGTAGTAGTCTCTTGCCAGCTCTGATACCAATTTGTAGTGACGGGTGAGGCACGAAGATCGAGACAATCAGTAGTTACGCGCAGCGAGAGACAGAGAGAGTGAGATAGAGCAAAGTAGAGAGTGAGCACGTTTTTAGCAAAGTATAGAGTGAGTACATTTAGGTTTTTAGATAGATATATATGTGTAAGTACAAGTGCTAAGGGTGTGTTCACACTCCAGCACATTAAAAGGCACAAGGGCCTTTATTCCCAACATCCGGAGGCATAGATTGGTGAGTGCGCCCACATCCAGTGAGTTGGTTGGGAGGCTGGCCCGGCTCGTACCATCAGGACATGGCGGGAGGTGTACAGGATGGTGGACGAGGAGGTGCTGCAACGAGTATCAGGCTGCCAGAGAGGAGTGGAGTTGAGGAGAAGAGAGATAGATGCAACAATACCTTAGGAGTGGCATGCCCTCCCAATAGGAGTGGCGTACCACCAGGCATCCCCCTACAGGTGGCAGGCAGAGTGCGTGGCACTGCACCTGGGACCTTCATCCTTCAGTAGGGAGGGCATTTGGCTCTTGACAGAGGGCAGTAGGATGAGGTGATAGCTGCCCTTTCATGGAAGAGGATCCAGGTGATTGGCCTTCAAGAGAAGACATGGCGGCTGGACCCTTTTGTTTTCTTGCAAGAGCTCAGGGAGTGGCGCCTCTGGATCTGGGAGGGCAGGCCACTTGATAAGTTGGAGTGGGATCCGTGAGAGTGGCTATGGCCAGCCACTACGGTCACCAAGAAGCCACCAAGGTTCTTGGAGTATACCGCCAGGGTTGGCAGACAAGTACTGATGCAAGAGGATATGGATTGGGCGCCATCGCGTGGCAGGCACTGGGCGGAGCATAGCATCACGGAGCCTTTCCGATGGGCCTTCTGGCACTGCCTATGGGATAGCTAGAGGTCGAGGAGGATATCGTATTTTTTATGGCTGGTGGTACATGGAGGCTTGGCGGTGGGAAGCTAGCTTGCCCAAATGCAGAAGGGAGTTTGTAAGCGCTACACACAACAGCCTCTGGAAACCCCAAAGCATTGCCTTTGATCGTGTGAGAAAATGCAGCTCGTATCGAGAGTGGAGGCTTGGCGGTGGGAAGTTGGCTTGCCCAGATGCAGAAGGGAGTTTATAAGCACTGCATACAATAGCCTCTGGAAACCCCAAAGCACTACCTTTGATCGTGTGAGACAACGCAGCTCGTATCAAGAGGAGCATGCCGCATCCTTCACCCTATAGCTCCCAGCCTTGGATGTATCTCATGGGAAGCTTTCTGCTCGCAGGCGGTCAACCATGGCCGTCACCTTCTGTATGAGGCCAGGATGCAAGACACGATATTCATTATCGAGGCAGGGTTGTGCGCAATGGTTGGCTTGGAGGCTCTACCCATCCGCCAGGTGCTGGAGTCCACAATAGACCACTTTGAGGTATGGGAGATCATAGGGAGTCTTACTGGCTAGCATATCTGGAAGGCGCAGTGTCAAGAGGCTTTCAGCGAAGAGAGACTTTCTGCACAGCCGACCTTAGTAGAGCTCTGGACTTCCATCATCCACTCCCTCCGCGGCCAATGGAATCAGGTGCCCCCATCCTCCCCAGACTACCTTGAGAGACTTGTATACATGATGTATTTGTGACTTTCATTAGCTCCAACTAGTTTGTTGAGCATGAGCACTCCGTTGTAATTAGTTTTTTTTAGTAATATAATTAGTCACATTTTGCTTGAAAAAAAAAAGGGCGAACTGAAGAGGCAAAGTCCTCTTGGTTGCGGACACAAATGAAAAGTCGGGAGTACGTAGCTCACCAAGTCATTGTTGCATTTCCTTCAACTTGGCTTGCAAAGCTGCCACACAAGGGACAAATGTGCATATTACATCAAGGAAGAAAAACCTTTGGGACAATGCCATGCAAGTATTCAAGATTTGGAGAAGTCGATGTTGAGAAACCCATTTATTAATTTCATTTCATTAATCTGAATTCCTATTTTGGTCTCCATTGACAACCCCAAAAAGGCCTTATTTGTATCATTTGTTAGGGTTTGGGTGCCACCTAAGAGAGTTAGGGCACCACCCAAGAGACTTCAGTGAGCACCACCCGAGGGAGTTCAATAGCTCATGTGCCTATAAATAGCACATGGGCATTCATCCATTCTTCACTCCATTTCACACTTACTCTCTCATTCATTCTTCATCATTCCCCCATCACACCTTCAGCCTTCGCCCTCTTACCACTATTATCCACACCCCTACCTTGATGGATATCACAGTTCATGGTATTGTACAACTGATCATGACACCTTCTCGATGTCTTCTTCCAATTGCCATCTGCTTCAAACACTCTAGATTGCTGTGTTTTCAGTCTTGCAGTCTGTTCTTCATTATCCCTATTGCTATGTTTGCTGGTTTCACTCCTCCTCAGACGGTAACAGCAGATCATCTTCATAATTATTGTGTGTTTCCAGCTACTGCTACCACCACAGCACCCAAACGACAGTTCCCAGCCACCAATCACTTTATGGAGGTTACCTTTGCAACAATTTCAGGCCGTATACAGCAGATTATACCCTCTTTATCAGCCCTACATCAGATACCTGCGTGGAGAGACCTTCATCAGATATTCTTGCATTTCCTTCTTGTGGTGGCCTATGGGCAGTGAAGGTTCGATGTTCAACAATGGCAATGGCGGAGAGAGAGAGAGAGAGAGAGAGAGAGAGAGAGAGAGAGAGCGCAGTAGAGAGTGAGAGAGAGTGAGATGCATGATGTGTGGGTGCAAAGAGTTGTACCTCTCTTAGGTTTTTTATGATAGTCATACGTAAAGTACTAGAGTACAAGTGCCAAGGATGTGTTCACACTTGAGCACGTATAAAAGGCATGGTGACCCTTTATTCCCAACAACCTCGCATCTAAAGGCAGCATGCCTCAAGGTTAAGAAAAGAATCAGCTAAGTCTAAGTATATACAAAGTTTGAAATACATCTATCCAACTCCCATCATCTGTCATTCAGCAATCAGCAAACTAACCTGCCGAAAGCCCCTTCATGAGAAGATCTACAAAATTATCCTCTGTATGTACCTTGACAAGCTCAATGCTTTTGCTATCAAATACATCTTTGATAAAGTGATACTTCACCTCTATATGCTTCATCTTTGCATGGAAGATGAGATTTCATGCTAGCATCATAGCACTCTAACTATCACAATGGAGGACAGGAGTCTCAATAATCCCAAGCTCTCCCACGAGACGTAAAAGCCATAAAGCCTCCTTGCATGCCTCAATGGCAACCACATACTCTACCTCTATAGAAGACAATACAACACACTTCTGTAGCCTGGAGATCCAAGAAATTGCTCCCCTTGCGAAGGTAAATACATACCTTGAAGTAAACTTTTTGCAATCAATATGACCAGCATAGTTTGCATCCGTAAAGCCAACGACAAATGTCTTCTACTTTCCAAAGCAGATGCACAAATCCTTTGAGCCCTTAAGATATCTCGTGATACCTTTCACTACTTCCCAAAGCTTTCTACCAAGATGTGCCATATATCTACTAACCACTCCCACTGCAAATGCTATGTCAGGACATGTAGCAACAATAGCATACATCAAGCTATCCACAACTGAAGCATACGGGATCTTGGCCATTTCAGCCTTTTCATCATCAGATTAGAAATGTCCTCTGCACCGAGTTTCACATATGGAGGTAATAGTACACCAATTGCTTTCCCCCCTTCATATTGAAACACTACAAAATCTTGGATACATACTCCTGCTGTGACAAATAAAGAAGACCTTTCGATCTGTCCCTAAGTATACGCATGCCAAGAATATGATTTGCTTCACCAAGATCCTTCATATCAAAGCTGCTATGAAGGTTTTGTTTCAATGTGTCTAACGCATGAACATCGCTACCACAAATCAACATGTCATCCACATACAGTATATAAGACTACCATCTACTGCCTTCTTGATATACAAGCAATGATCCACTTGACTTCTCTTAAATCCTTTAGATTGCATGACTGTATCAAACTTATGATACCATTCACGCGGTGCATGTTTCAGCCCATATAAACTTTTGTTCGTACCATCTTTTCTTGCCCCTTAGCCACAAAACCTTCTGGCTATTGCATATATATGTCCTCATACAGATCACCATGTAGAAGTAGTCATTACATCCATCTGTATGGGTTCCATATCCTCAGATGCAACCAAGCCTAATATGGTTCACACAATAGTCATTTTGACTATAGGAGAAAAAAAGCTTATTGAAGTCAATCCCATGTTCCTACTTGTACCCTTTGGCAACAAGGTGTGCTTTGTACTTTGGCAAGAAACCAGAGGTGACCATCTTATAAACCCATTTGCATGGTAGGATTTTCTATCCCTTAGGCAAATGCACCAAATCCCAAGTACCATTTCTCTTTATAGATTCCATCTCTGACAGCATAACTATTGCCATTTCTTGCTATCCTCTCTATCAATTGCTTCCTTGAAGCATGTCAGTTCACCACAATCTGTCAACATGACATAATTAGTAACAAAATTCGCACCAAGAACAAACCTATCTAGTTTTTTGGTATTTTTGGTCGACCTACCAATCCAATGATTAGTGTTTGTTGGCAGTTTAGCCTGCAAATCTGCATTAATAGCTTATTGTTCACATTGGGTTTGACTCACGTCTATGCTCACAACGGAATGTTGGTGATCTTCAGTACCATACTGGGGCACTTTTTACTCTCCATATGAGAGGTTTTCTCCCTCAAATTTATTTCCTATTTTTGATGTGCCTATGTTACACGGTTTTGGGCACTTATCTTGTTTCACACACTTCGGATATGAGCACCCTCTTACAACCCTAAGGTTTAAGGGTTGTACTTTGTACTTGCACCTTACACTTAAGATTATTGCATTGGATGTCATACTGTCACACTCTACACTATCTACTCAACTCTTAGCTGAGATTCGATCTCTTCGTATTCTCACAGTTGGTATCAAAGCGGTACTTTGCTCAGCTCAACTTCTTGGCCACCGCCAACGAGCTGCCAACTCGCAGCTCGAGAAGTCTTGGCATTACCATTCAGCAACAAGTGTCACCTGTCAGTCTCCTCTGCCAGAACAGTACCAAATTTGCCCCTGTCCACTTCAGCAAGAGCCGCCCTGCTCCTGCTCAGTCAGCCAGCGCCCTGTCAAAAGGCAACGCCCAGTCAACCTGCGCTGTCTGCATTGGGTCTCTACACCTGCCTCTCCCTAGCTCGCCTACCCCTGCACCTCGACCAACACTTGCTCTTGACTGCACTTTCCGCGTGTGCTCTGGGCACTACTTATGACTCACGCCTGCTAGCTTCAAAGTCGCCTACCACAAACACAGCCTCAACTTGCTCCAACTAGGGTTGTCTCCGTCAGTAGTACCGACTGTCCGTACGAACTGATCCATACGGTACAGTATGGTACGTATCTGTACAATTTAGTACAAAAAATGGGCACTTTTTGGCCACTCTACTTTAAGTCTACAACTTTCTTTTTTTCTTTCTCATTTCTTTTTTTTTTCTTCTTTCTTTCTTATTTCTCCCCCAAGCCTCTGTCTCTTTTTTTCTTTTGTAAAAGGTAATTGTATTAATTACGAAAAAAAGGCACAAGTTTACATGATTACAAGATACACGAGGGCTCTAAGCCAACGTGTGTAAAATCCCAGTACTAGGCTACGAAAAAGTTACACAAGTCATGGCAAAGACTCTCTCTCTCTCTCTCTCTCTCTCTCTCTCTCTCTCAACCTTCTCTCTCTCTCTCTAGTTGCACTAGTACCATGTATGAAAGGTTTGATACTATACCATACTTTAGGTACCGTCCAAATTAATACCATAAGGTACCAACTTAATAGATGTATCTTTCCCATTTGAACTGCACTTTGGGACGAGCTAAATGCTCCTTATATTAATATGATTCTCCCATGAGATTAGGTTATTTGAGATTCAAACAATTTCTCTCAACCTTCTCTCTCTCAAGCCCACACTTCTCTTATTTGTATGATCATGCATGTATGATGTATCCACTCCCATCTATGTAGTTATAAGTTGTAGATAACAATAGCACATGTTGCGCATTCCGCATTAGGTTTTGACATGTAACCCTCAAGTACTCATCTTATATACTCTAATAGCATTGCTATTTAGACTTGAAATATCTATTCTATTATCTTTTGTCCAAAATAATGAAGTTATTTTTTTTGTAGTACTAATATCGTACCGTACCTTATAAAATCTTATTTTATCGTATCGTACCTTTCATACCTGACAACTATGGCTCCAACCCACGGTGCCTGCGACTTGCCCACCAGCTGTGACCTACACCGCCTTCTCTAGACCTGCACCACCAATTTTTAATCAAATTTTATTCCTCAAGGATGGGCTTTTGCCTGAGAAGGCATATCAGCTTCAATACGTGTCTGAGACACAATTACTTCAAAGATTTCTTAGCAAGACAGTCAAGAAATTTTGGGCTTTTGGATATTGAGCAGACATTGGTACATGTATTACAGCTCCATTCTGAAATAGACTGATTTTGAGCATTTTGGTACAAGAAACTTTGGGGCTTTCGCATTTACAGTGCTGCTCAGCATTTGTTGCACCTTGAACTGCGTGCATTTTAGACAGTTTTGATAAAGTGCTTCAATTTACTAATTACAACAAATTACTTACTGTAATTTTTTAAAATTCTGAGATTTCAAGGTTGCTCCAGCTTGGGACATTGCTCTTTTGCTCTCTGATCAGCATTGTTTATCATGGCAAATTAGGGAGGTGATGTATTTACTTACGTATCCAAGGAGGATAGGTTGGATGGTAACAACTATTCACTCTGGTTCTTCATGATAAAGAATGTACTGATTGTAAAGAATCTTTGGGATTATGTGTGTGGTGAAGAAGTTAGGCCCGAAGTTGTGGCTCCTGCTACTCTTCTTCCAGAAGGACATGAACAACAAGAAACTCAGCCTGTTCAGCCTGCTCTAGCTCAGCCACTTCTTCAGAGATCAACAACACAAAAGGCATGGAATACACAGGATGCAAAGGCTTTGTCGCTGATTGCATTGGCAGTCCAGCGGTCTATTATCCCTCACATTTGGTCTACACCCTCACGAGAAGCTTGGTTGACCTTGGAGCAGATGTTTGCTTAAAAGAATGAAACCCGCATCTCTTTCTTAAAGAAAGAGCTTGAGATAGTGAAGATGGATGAGGGTGATTGTATGCAAGATCACCTAAATAAAATTCAGGACTTGCATGAGCAGCTGATGAATGTTGATGAGTATTACTCAAATGCATAGATGATATCTACTACCTTGAATTCATTGCCACCCTCATACTTGGCCTTTCATATGGCCTTGAACCTCACCATATCACGATTGCCCCACAATTGCTTACTTTCCTTCAACTGGTCAATTTGCTCTTAGAGAAGAAGCAGACACGAAAAAACAGTGGTGTGGATGTTATAGACTCTAAGTAGGCTTTTATGACATGACAGAAGGGCAAAGGCAGTCGAGCAAAGAATGCCCCGCAGAGCTCTGGGACATCAAGCACTTCACAAGGCAATAAGAAACAACGGGCTACGCAAGCCAAGAAGGGCAAGTGCCACTATTGCAAGAAGCCAAGCCACTACATCACTTAGTGTAGAAAGTGCATAGCCAAGGAGAAAGAGTCAGGGATGTCTGTTTCCAATGCACCTTCCACTACTACTGAGTCAATGTCCTTTGTTACAGACAAGAACTATTGCTTTTACACATATAGTTATGACTCTTCTTGGGCTAATAGAGCATTTAGCTCTACTGAGAATGCAGGCACATGGTTTTTTGATAGTGGTGCTTCTAGGCACATCACATCTCGCAGAGATTTGTTTGCTTCTGTTATTGCAGCCCCGGTTGGCAAGTTTATACAGTGTGCTAACAATGCATCATACCCTATTAGAGGTACTGGGGAGATTGTGCTGACAGCCGTTGATGGCTCTATTTTCCGCTTACAGGATGCCTTGTTTGTGTTAGGCATAAAGAAGAATTTGTTATCTATTTCTTCTTTGGCACGCTATGGTTTGCAGGTCACCTTTGATGATGACAGATGCATGGTGAGAGATAAGGAACACATAATTTTAGTTTTGACTAGCACTCTATGTTGTGGGTTACATGAGTTTGTCAGTTGATCAATCGGCCTATTTAGCGTCCACTCTTACTCCTGCTATGTTACAGATGGAGTTATGGCATGCTCGAATGGGACATGTAAACTATGGTAGCTTCATGCTTTTGCAGCTTATCTAGATGCTTGATGGTTTACCTCTCTTGGAGAGACCTCCTGAGCACTTATGCGAGGCATGTATTTTGGAAAAAATGCATTGCTTTTTGTTTCCCTGTGATGTTGCTTTAAGAGCCATTGCCAGGTTACAGATTGTGCACTCAGATGTATGTGGCCCTATGCAAACAAAGTCATTGGGTGGCTGTTACTATTTTGTCACTTTTATTGATGACTTTACTCGTTTTTTTTTTGTCTACTCTTTAGTGAAAAAGTCAAAAGAGTATGATGCATTTTTGGCTTTTCTAGCACTTGTTGAAAACCAATCTCGTTGTAGGGTGAAGACTCTCCATTCAAACCAAGGGGGGGAATACATGTCCTCTATGCTGAATTATTTTTTGAACCAGAAAGGCATTGTTCATCAGTACACTACTGATTATACTCCACAGCATAATGGGGTTGTAGAGAGGAAGAATTGGTCACTCATCGAGATGCTCAGATGTATGCCAAAAGCAAAGAGCTCCCCACAGAGTTCTTGGATGGAACCAATTATGTGTGTTTGCCATGTCTTGAATAGATACCCCACTAAAGCATCAAAGAATATCATGCCTTTTGAGACTTGGACAGTCGAAAACCTTTTGTTGGGCATGTTAGTACTTTTGGGTATCTTGCCTATGCACACATTCCCAAGGTACTCAGAAAGAAGTTGCATAACAAGGCTGTTAAATGCATTTTTGTGGGATACAGCAATGAGAGCAAAGGACACAGATTATATGATTTTCAATGAAAAATTATAATTATCCCTTGCTCGTTTTGACACATCAAGCTGCCAATGATGTATTTGAAGGGCTGCTGCCCATTTCATTCGGATATTCAATTGGAGTTTCAACCAATGAACTTAATGTTCAGCCAACTGCTCCATTGGGAAATGCAGAAAATCAAGCCATGGCTGATTTGAATATTTAGCAAGGTGCTGAAACTGAAATTCAACAAGAGCTTGTACACAGTCAGGAGGCTAGACAAATGCCTAGATAGTATTTACAGACTATCAAAGATAGTCATTTGGATGCTCCTATTGCCTATCATACTAGAAGGCAAGCTCGTATACATGATGGTGCACATACCATGGAGTTTGTTATGGCAGCACATACAATTGACGATGAGGAGCCAGAATCTTTTGAGGATCCACAACATAGTGTGCATTGGATGGCAGCAATGCAAGCTGAGTTTGATTCCATCGTAAAGAATCAAATATGGTATTTAGTGTCTTTGCCTATTGGGAAGAAAGCCATTGGAACAAAATGGGTCTATAAGCTAAAAAGGAATGCAAATAGATCCATTGACAAATATAAAGCCAAGCTTGTAGCCAAGGGCTATGCACAAAAGAAAGGCATTGACTATGAGGAGACATTTGCTCCTACCTTCCGCATGACTACCATTAGGTCTATGGTTGCTTTAGCTGCCCATTATGGATGGACTGTGCATCAGCTAGATATAAAGACGGCATTTTTACATGGGGAACTTCATGAAGAAGTGTATATACAGCAGCCCATTGGTTTTGCAATTGAGGGATCCAAACACTTGGTCTGTAAACTGAAAAAGGCTTTATATGGCTTGAAACAAGCTCCTCGAGCTTGGTATGCAAACAGTGATGTCTTTTTACTCAGCCAAGGGTTCATAAACAGCTCATCAAAGTCTACCCTTTACATATGTAAAGAGGGGGGATCCTTGTTGGTCATTTGTCTATATGTTGATGATCTTTTGCTTACACGGACACAAGCTGATCAAATTTCAGCATTCAAACAAAATTTACAGCAAACTTTTGAGATGTCAAATTTGGGGCCTTTGCACTATTACTTGGGCATTCAGTTGATTCATAATGCTAGAGGCATTGGCTTATCACAATCAAGATACATCAGTAAAATTCTTGAGAGGTTTAGCTTACAGGATTGCAAGCCAGTCTGTACACCAATGGAACCTCGACTGAAGTTATCATTGCATGATGACAGTGACTTGTTTAATATACACACATATGCTCCAATAGTTGGATGCCTTATCTACCTATGCAACACTATGCTAGACATACAGTTTGCAGTTTCAGCCCTGAGCAGATATATGCATCGCCATGTATGTCACATCGGCAAGCTGTCAAGCGTGTTTTCCGTTACTTGTAAGGCACTAGGAATCTTAGATTGTTTTGTACCAAGGGGGACCACTATACTTACATGCTTACAGTGATTCTGATAGGGCTGGTGATTATGATTCTCGTCACTCCACTAGTGACAATTGTTTCTTTCTTGGCTCATCTTGCATTTCTTGGATTAGCAGGAAACAATCCATTGTTGCCACATCATCACGTGAAGCTGAATACAATGTAGCTTTTACTACCACAGTTGAATGCGGTATGGCTTAGATGCTTGCTAGCTGATTTGGATGTATCTGTCACAGAGCCTACTCCTTTGTTCACTAACAGTCAGAGTGCCATTGCAATGGCACGCAACCCAATGTTTCATACATGCACGAAACACAATGAGATCCATTTTAACTTTTTCAGAAAGAGGCTACATGCTAGAGATATCAGCCTTGTCTATTGTCCTACCACCAGTAATGTGGCAAACATCTTCACCAAAGCTCTTCCTCATGACAAATTTGAAACATTTCGCAATGCTTTAAATTTGATCTCCTTTGGTGGATGACCCTTGTATTTTGATCACCCTTCACTCCAAGGGGGTTTGTTGGGTTTCACTCAAACCTACGCTCACAGAGGAGTGTCGATGATCTTCAGTAGGACACTCGGGCACTTTTTACTCTCCGTATGAGGGGTTTTCTCCCCCAGATTTATTTTATGTGCCTATGTTACACAGTTTTGGGCACTTATTGTGTTTCACACACTTCAGGTATGAACACTCTCTTACAACCCTAAGGTTCAAGGGTTGTACTTTGTACTTGCACCTTACACTTCAGATTATTGCATTGGGTGTCATGCCCTCACACTCTACACTGTCTACTCAAATCTCAGTTGAGGTTCGATCTCTTCCTATTCTCATAGTTCAAAAGGTTCAGCATGCTATCCTGCTTGTTCCGAAAGTTCCAATGGCACCATTTCTTGCTGAAAATGTGGTATATTATGGGAAACTTCTTGCTGATCAATTTCAGTATCATTCCCTGCATTTATAGGGTCATTTACAACAAGTATTTGCTGTTGTACAATGAGCACGCTTTGCTATTCTCTAGGTATTTCTTCCCGGAACACAACCCTTCCCACTTCCTCTGTCTCTTCGGACTATTTACGCATGCAATCTTCTCGGAAGATTACATCACTGTTGCATACAATTTTCCTTTTTTCAAGATCCCATAACTTATACCCTGTTTCTCCCTCGTCACCATATCCTAGGAAAATGCATTTACAGGACTTTGGCTCCAATTTGCTGTGTTGTTCCTTGCGTATGTGCACAAATGCCTTGCAGTCAAATACTCTCAAGCATGTATATGAAGGTGGCTTACCCGACCACACTTCTTGAGGGACTCTCCTCCCTAAAGACCTATTTGGTAACCAATTTATCAAGTGTATGGCTGTCATAAGAGCCTTTGCCCAAATCCATGAGATATGGACTTTCTCCTGAATAGTCTATTCATACGCTCTATGACACCATTTTGGGGTAGATTATAAGGAGCAATGAGCTTTCTTTATATCCCTTTGCTGTCAAAAAGGCCTCAAAGACTTTGGACACATATTTCCCACCATTGTCAAAGTGAAGACACTTTAACGTCTTGTTGGTCATATTTTCAGCTAAGTGCCAAGAAATTTTTCAACTTATCCAAAGCTTTGTCCTTAACGACAGATCGAATAAACCCATACTTTGCATGTGGCATCATCAACAAAAGTGATAAAATATGTCTTTCCTCCTAAAGACAACCTTGGCATCTCACGTATATCTAAATACACCAACTTTTTAAGGGTGAAGATTTTAATGAAAGAGACTTTTTATGTGATGCTTGCCAAAAAAACAATGATCAAAATCCACATATCTCAAACACGGCAAATAACCCAAATGAAAAAGCCCTTCCATTCCATTTGGACTCATGTGCCCCAATCAGCTACACCACAAAGACACACTTGACTGCTCAATTATGGCAACAACATGATCATACACACTAAATACATGTAATGGATACAGAGTATCACTTTTAAAGCCTTTAGCAACAATCCTAGATCCCTTACATATCTTACATTTGCTATTCCTAAAAGTGGTATGATAGCCTTCATCATCTAGCTACCTTGTGCTTATCAAGCTCTTGTTGAGTTGGGGTATATGACTCACATTATGCAAAGCGAATACTGAACCATGCTGAAATGCCAACTGCACACTATCAATCCTTGCAATGTCACATGCATAATTGTTCCCCAAGTGGACAACGCCATGTCTACCACCAATGAAGTCAAAGAGCCACTCGTAGTGTGGTATTACATGGAATGAAGCACCTGAATCAAGAATCCAAGTGTATGTGTCATCATCAAAACCTACAATCAATGACATTGCACTAAAAGAAGCAGCAAAGAGTACGCCACTACCATTGTCACTCTCGTAACTTGCTACCTTGACTTCCTCTATTTTCACACTGCTCTTCTTTGCATGTTGGCTGTCCTTTTTCTCATCTTTGTTATCATCAATGTTTTTGCCTTTGCTCTTTTCTTTCTTCTGCTTAAACCAATCCTACTTAAAGTGCACTTTCTTGCAATAATAATGGCACTCCACATTTTTACCACAAGACTTGATGCGTGCTCTCTGGTCAAAGTTGACCTTCTATTGGGATCTGCCTCTAATATGTAGTGCATTGGAAGACTTAATTGCTTGAATATTTTGCCTACTGAGCTCCTCCGTGAGTAAAGAGCTCTCCACATCTTAATATAGCACTTTATGAGCAACCTCCTTTCCTAAGAGACTTGGGGTCATTAGAGATTTGCTCTATATTTCTATATTTGGACAGTGATTGTGGAGGCTAGTCTTTGTGCGAGACTCACACGCGACTCTATCCTAACTCATAATGTCTTACGCACCTTCTTGTTCGGATTCTATGACGCCCTATCAAGCTTCTCCATCATATGCGGTATTTCCTCAAGTGCAAACCCTAGCTATCTTCACATAGTTTTAGAGTCACTGCTCTTCTAAAGAATATCCTGCCATGATTGTGGAGACTAGTCTTTGTGCAAGACTCACACGTGACTCTATTCTAACTCATAATGTCTTGGGCCCCTTCTTTTTTGGATCCTATTATGCCTTATTAAGCTTCTCCATCATTGGAGGCTTTGAGAAGGCAGTATGGTCTCGAGGAGGTAGACACACCTTCACCTTTACCATCTTCTTCTTCTCGTTTTGGTCATCTTACAAATGAAGAGTTTGAGGAGTACTTGCACATCAGATATAGTCAAGTTTACACACCTCCAACAAATGCTACTACTCCATCTAGATTGATTGGTGAGACTGGCTGCCTCTCTGATCTTGGAGGGACCACAACATTCGGTGCATCTGGCAATCCATCTCCTTTATCTCAACCAGGCCTCATGTCAAGTTCATATAACCCTTTTGAGTTGTATGAGCCAAAAACCCTAACCTATTTCTTATTTTGTTGTGCAAGATTCGAATGCTCTTCAATAAGTTAACTTTAATAGAGAAGGCTCTCAAAGCAGATATTCTTTATCAGGTATATCTTTACCATCTGTTTCACTTGAGCAACAAAATTATACTTCTCAACTCCCCCCTATCCCACCACTATCTTCTCCACATTCTGATCTACTCACATCTTCATTCCAAAATCTTAGATTACATTCCATTTACACTCAAAGCACACTAGGGGTTGGATTTTCCATCTCCGCTCCTAACACTCTCTTTCTGCATCCCACCATCAATCTTCCCTCCATTCACTCCACTTCTTGGTGCATCGTTAGGGGGAATGCCACCCTTTGATATTGTACCTTCCACCTACCCCTACTTTACCACATGCTTTCACTCTAGGATGGCTGTGATTGGCATCCCCTTCACTATCCCCAAACACTCACAAACCCCCCACACAACCTTTATCCATCCTCTACTTATGGATTGTCATTACACATCCCTTGGGTCACTCCTTCACAGGGATTTCCATTCTCTACTCCCCATGTCCCTATCCCTCCACCTTGGGCTCCACAAATGATTATCATGCCCATACCTCGTCTACCCTTGCCCATATTTGGATCCGCTATGCACACTTTTTGTATGCATGGTGGATACTCTGGGTTTTCTTCCCAAGTGTTCTCTACTCCCCCACTCTATCCCCGTTACAAATCTTCTCCATCTCCTAGCATTACCACTCCTATTGCAATGGCCAAGAATGCCTTCATTGATAAGACATATTTTAATAGGTCGAATTTCACCGCTTGGTTGAACTTCATCCAACAAGTGCTTGAATCTCAAGGTCTTTGGAAACTTATCGTCATTATCAAGCCTATGCCACCGCTATGGAGCCTATGCTGACGAACCCTTAATTAGTTCACCGTGATTACATCCATCAACAGAGAGCCCGCAATGCTACAATCAATATTGAGTTAATGCAAGGGTGGCTTCTTGAGTTCCACTCTCAATTACAACATTTTCCTCTTGTATCTGAGTGTTGAAGTCATCCCATTGACCAATATGCAACTCAAGATCACACATGACGTATCAATCTCGATTTTAAGCTTCACAAGTTTTCCATTTACCAAAGGTAATGATCCGAAAGTCAAGTTGGCCAAATATTGACAGTTCCTGAGTTTGCCACTATTGGCTCCCCGAAGTCAAACGACAATTAGGTCACATTCTTCTTGAACAAGTTGCCTAGCAAATAGTTCCATTTCATCCAGCACATTATCTCACTCCCTCGATTCACAACCTTCTGCGAGTTTGAGTATCATTTATTACGTTGCGCAAAGCTGCACAATCAAGTCCACAAGTCGTCCTCCACACACATCCATTCAAAGGAGTGAGGGTTGGTTGCCTCTTGCTTCGAAGGGGAAACCACAAGTGGCAAGAACTCCCAAGATGCAATCCCTTTGGCCCAAGGTCTTCCATCTAGAAAACCACAGCAAACTGCTATGACTGCCTCCACTCCAACTGACCAGGCCATAGAGGCAACGCTTCCCACTACTACACCGTCTGCTCCATCTATCCTAATGGCTGCAGGACATGTGGCACATGCACAACCTCAGCAATTCTATCTCATTCACTATTCCTAAAGGATTGGCTAATTGGTCTACTAGTGGCTCACCTATTTCACTTTACACATCCATTCCTAGGGTATCCATTGTACCTTCTAGGACTACTTGCCCACCTCCGCATACGTAATCATAGCCATACACTTTGCCTTTTCCTTTTTTAATCTTCTACTCCAAACTTACATATGTTAGAATTTGCCAATCCTATGGACAGTGCCCAATGTTATAGTCTTTAGTTCTTTTTAAGTTCTTACTGTGAACACAACTCAAGTTATAAGTTGTGTCACCACTCTTAGAGTTAAAGTTAGAGGAAATTAACTCTAGTTGAGTTAGAGATAGGTCTATCTTAGACCTATCTTATACCTTTCATTCTCATTCTTTCAATTTAGCAAGTATACTCTACTCTTTTGCTTCATAACACTATCATTGTCTCTCTTTTCTCTCCTCCATAGCTCGATATCATTTTCCAACATTTTGTATCAAAGCAAATTCTTAGCGTAGATTCAGCTCAACCACCATCAGCCAGTACCACCCTACCTAAGGTTTTGTTGCTGTCAGCTAGCTCTATGCCTGAGGAAGAGAAGGCCGAGCTGTTGTTGTTTTCAGCCTGCGTGCAGTCCTATGCACAGTCTCATACACAACCCACATGCAATCCAAGGAACTACTCTTTTAGAGGAGTTGCTATTGTTTTCAGCTCTGCCCCTTATTTTCTCACCTCTGCCCACCATATTCTCAACCCTAGCTATGATTTTTTGCAAACCCAAAAAAGTGAAAAAACCCTAATTTTCAGATTTTGGATTCTTTCAAAATTTATGCAATTTTCTATCCGTTTTCGCCATCTCTTTCCAAATCTCAGCTCTCGCCGCCCAAAATTTGGGGCTTTTGTCAATTTTCGCTCCCAGAGTTCAAACTGACAATCAACTCTAAGAAATTTCTTAATTTATTTGACATTCCTGCCAAAAATTTTGGGGCTTTTGCCCCGATTTGCAATCCCTGTGCGAATCTTCACTTTAAATGCTGAGATTGCACAATTTCATTGACATTTGTGCAAGAAATTTGGGGCTTTTGGTTTGAGAGGCTTCGACATGCATCTTGAGGCACATTCCACCTATTGTTCACTGTTGTCATGCACCCCAAGGTAACACTACTGCAGAAATTCAAGCCATCAGAATTTTAGGAAGAAATTTGAGGCTTTTACTGGACACGCATTCCCAAGTAGCAAACAAGAAACATGGCATTTTTTAATTGTTGTTACAATCAAATTGAGCAAAAAAAATTGAAAATTTTCAATAAATTTTGGTAAGAAACAGCATTAAGTTGCTGTAATTTATACTTTTGAGGACACACATTACCAGGCAGGTGTGTTACAGTGCATTGCTGTTATTTTTTCGGCTGAGTTTTGATTTGAATCAAATTGGGCACACTTTGGTATTTGTGTGACAATTTGGTGCTTGTTGCATAATCCCAAGGGGATTTTTGATACTTTGAGGAGTACAATCTATACTTCAGCAAAGAAGTATTTGGCAGCAGATTTTTGTCCATTACAGACCGCATGGCACGTCAAGGGACTAATGATTAGAGCAATATCCTCAGTGTTCTAGCTCAGGGGGAAAAACTTGATGGATCAAACTAGCCATTGGGGAGTTATATTGTCCGTAACCTTCTTGTAGCAAACGACTTGTGGGACTATGTTACAAGTGATTTGTAGCAACAAGGAGCTCTTGCACCTCAAACACCTCAGCATAACGCTAGAGGACAGGCTGCTAGTGCTATTGCCCCTCCTCCCCCTCCTACGAAGGATCACAGGAGATGGGATTCAAAAGATGCACATGCACTTTCTTTGATTTGCTGATTATCATTCTTTATGTAGATGACATGCACCTCATTGGACCTTACAGAAGTAAAAATTGCAGATTTCAAGGCTGAATTAAAACATACATTTGCTATGTCAGATATGGCCTGTCTAGACTATTATTTGGGGATTCAATTCACCCAAAATCAGCATGGTATCATTATGTCACTCTCACTGCATGTGGATAAGCTGTTACATAGGTTCAATGAGCAAGATTGCAAACCTCTATGCACTCCTATAGAGTTAGGCTTAAAACTGTCTATGCATGATGGTGAAGAGATGTCTGATGTTGCAATTTACAGCCAAGTTGTTCATTGTCTTATTTATCTTTGCAACACACATCCTGCCATTCAGTATGCGGTATCTTAGGTGAGCAAGTATATGCATAGCCCACGGACTATACATTGACAAGCTGTCACAAGCATATCTTCAAATACTTGCAAGGTATTCAATCACATGCATTATTATTTCCCAAGGGGAGACTCGCAATTACAAGCTTACAGTGCTTCAAATTGGGCTGGTGATGCAGACACTAGATAGTCTACTGGTGGACATTCTTTCTTTCTGGGGCCATTCATGCATTTCATGGCTAAGTAAGAAACATCCTACAATGGCTACCTCATCCTGTGAAGCTGAGTATAGGGCAGCCTTCATGGCAACACTGAAATAGGTATGGTTGCGCATATTGTTGGCCAATCTACATTTACCATTGGAGGGTCCTACACCCATTTTTTCTAGCAGTCAAGTGCTGTTGCAATGGCATGAAATCTTGTGTTTCATGCTCACATGAAACATATTGATGTGCATTACCATTATGTTAGAGAGAGATGCTATACAGGAGAGATCAACTCGATGTATGTTCCCACATAGAAAAATGTTTCAAACATTTTCACAAAGGCACTACCTCGTAAGAAGTTTGAGTCTTTTCGCAAGTCCTTAAACTTGCTACCCTCTGGTAATTGATCATTCATGTACTTTATACCACATTGGCACTGCAAGGGGGTGTTAGAATTTGCCAATTCTATGGGCAGTGCCCAATGTTTTAGTCTTTAGTTCTTTTTCAGTTCTTAGCATGAACACAAGTTATAAGTTGTGTTACCACTCTTAGAGTTAGTTAGAGTCAGTTAACTCTAGTTGAGTTAGAACTAGGTCTATCTTAGACCTATCTTGTACCTTTCATTCTCATTCTTGCAGTTCAACAAGTACGCTCTACTCTTTTGCTTCAGCACACTCTCGTTCTCTCTTTTCTCTACTCCATAGTTGGTTGTCATTTTTCAACAACATACTCATTGCATTGCACTTAGCTTTCATTTCCTTTACTTTCGGTTTTGTTTTTCGAAGCATCTGACTACTCACCTTTGTGCTTACAATTTCATCTCTTTTGCAAAGTTTTCTCAGTGTAGGGCTCACATGCAAGCTTGCACTAGTCCTTCCTGAGTTGGAGGCACGACCTCCATGTTGTTCCTTTCATGGTTGCATCTACTTGGAGTTTTCCTCTTCTACTAGCATGGATGCTTGCCCTCCCGCGGCAGATCGTGTATCATCTCTCTTCGTGCTATCTTGGCGGTGTCTTCTATCCATGCTCTTCCAGTAGTAGGGATGCTTCATCATCTTCATCCGCATGGTTCTCGACACCCAGCCTTTAGCAATAGCCAATGCGATTATTGTTCATATGGTTGCCATCTTCGTAACAAGGCTGAATGTTTCCTCATAGTCTAACCCATATTGTTGAGCATATCCTTTAGCAACTAGCCTGGCTTTATACCTCTCTACACTGCCATCCAACTTGCATTTAATTTTGTAGACCCATTTGTAGCCAATGATCTTCTTCTGGCAGTGGCACAAGATCCCAAGTACTATTTTCAACCAAAGCATCTATCTCCTCATTCACAGCTGTGCGCCAATTTTTATCCATCACTGCTTCAGCAACTGTAGCAGGCTCTTTCACCTCTTCGAGAGAGTTTGAGTGGTCCCCCAAAACCCTATATTTTTGGAATACCCTTCAATATCTATAAATAGACAAGCTTCCCACCATTCAACCTCATCCTTTTGTACAAGTTTCTCACTCTACTATGCAGATTTCAACCACCAACCACCTACCATCTCTACTATCCAACCATCACCAACTACAACCCGTCACTATCCAGTCCTAGGACCTGTTTTCAGTCATCGCCACGTTGTTTGGAGGTCTCCATAAGCTATATCATCATAGCACCTAATCAGCCAATGTTTTCAACATTTGGTGCTAAGCAACAAGCTACTACCATCTCTCCCACTAGGCGACTACTATAGGATATGCGTTTTTGTTGTCCATGAGGCCGCCTACATCAACACACATCTCTCCTATTGTCGCTTGGTAGCCCTCTGCCTCAACTGACTAGTTTTCAGCCTTCTTTGATGCTACACGACCACATTTACAACATTTCAACCTTTGACTAATGTGTTTTGGTGATCAGCCTGCTGCCCTTCGTTATTCAGCACTCTCTCATCATTGACTGGTGGTTACAACACTCAGGATCCATCTCTGGTGGATGTCACTCTCCGACACTTCATTGCTCTACCCTTGGGGATTTTGTACACTCTTACATTCATTTACAGCATTCATTCACTTCAAAGTTTCTTCTCTTTGTGTTTGAGTTCTAAGTTTTGCATTTGCATTTTGCGCTTTGCATTTAAGGTTTGAGTTTTGCATATCACTGTCAAAGTCATTGTGTTTCAGTCTTGGTCGTGCATGTTGTGTTTCCTCAGTGCAAACCCTAGCATATGTTCACATCTATTATGTCTTAACCTTTTGCATCAAAGAGATTAAAAGTCAAGTACACATTGAGAATTTAAACCTTAGAGATCAATAACATCTTACTGTAGAAGTTCTATTGCTTTCTAAATAAATAAAAATAAGAATATCAAGTATGATAATATTTAGGGCTAGCAAGTGCAAAATGAGACGAATAGGCTTAAGCAAAGAGAAAGCAGTTAGGATTGCTCTAGGAACTATTGTCAATGAAAGGTCCTAAGAGGTATTGAGAGGTGTGCCAATCACTTATAAAGGCACTCATTAATTTAGAATGCTAGTTAATTTAGAGTTAAAATAATTAATTAGTGATTCATATCAAGTTCCTTGCAACAAAGCGTGTGTACTTACAATTAATGTAATTTGTTATTTAGGTTTTGTCTGATCAATGCTCATTTGGCTATGGTTTATCATTGCAGCTTTCGTTTAGCAAAGCGAACTACAATCTTCATACATACAATCCTGCATAAGGTTAGAATTTATCTTTTCTCCTTTTAATCATCTTCAATAGTAAAGGAAAATAAAGAAAAGCAAAAAAAGTGCATATCTTCTTAAAGGACAGGGGCAACGGCACCTTCCTCTATAATTATAAAACAACGAAGAGACTTGTGTAACTTGTGTTAGCTCTTCCACATGCTACTTTTTTTTAATGAATTTTTAAGTTAAATCTCAAACAATTTGAAAAAGTCAAATGTAAAAACCACCACATCTCAAACTTTGACCAAGCAACTTTCTAGTTTTCTATTTTATGTCTCGCAATGCAATGTTCTCCATCAACACAACATCTCAAGCTACATAACAAGTTTATATAGCGAAATCCAATCAACTCCAAAAACTTGTCAATGTTGTTCATCAAATGCATAGTTTAAAAGAAGCATTTTATTTTGCTTAACTAATATTTAATAATAGAAAAATATGCATTCTTATACTAATAAAATACATAGTAGCAATGCACTACATACAAATGCTAAATTGCAGGGCCTCCTGAAGATCATCTAGGAAAAGCAAAACTATGGCTTCTCAAAAAGTATCACTCAAACCATGAACCTAATTATATATGTCCACCCAATTTTGAGCAAAGGGACCTCCTTAAGAAATCTGCTCTATATCATCTTGGCTTCTCCACACATGGGTACGAAATGAACTACTAACATGCTTTGAACGGGCATTCCATCCAAACGATTGCCATGTAAAAGGTTTCACCACCATGAATCCCCTCGCCTCCATGTGGACTACTATCTCATGATAATCACAAGCTTCATCACGCGGGCTGCTGCCTATCATTCTACCCACTATGCAATGCCACACAAGCTATTGCTCATCACACTAGGCCAGGAATACCTCGCTCAGCATTGCATCACAACACAACCATCTACACAAATCTCACTCTCACTCTCTCTCCTCACACAACAAACTACAAGATCTCACTTTCTCCCTCTCCTTGACAAAAAAAGTACTTTCTCTCCTCAATAGAAATGCCTCTTTCCGTCACCTCCACAAAAAACCATCTTTCTCTTTCCTCACACCACAAGAGTTACTCATAACCTTAATGTTTAAGTAACATTGACATTAATATAAACATAAACATTAATGTTATCATTAAATGTTATGCAAATATTAGCATTAACATTTACATTAATGTTGAATATTCATCAGTAAGATTTAATATCAATGTTGAAGACAAATTATTGATGTCAATTTGAGCAACAAGACCTTGGCTACTAAAGAAACTTGCACATAAGAATCACCCTAACTACATTTTGAACAAGAGTACCATAAACATACATTGTCGTAGACACCACCTATAACACGTGCCCTCCGTGCACACCCCTCTAGCTAGTAGTGTCCCATACTACTTTGTACAAGACAAAATCATACCTACTGGGCATGGATCATCACAATCTTCTGTGAAAATGGGGGTTTTATGCACATCATTGTATCCCAAACCAAAAAGCTGGTTGACACTTTGATAGCAAAGAAATGTCTCCCTAGAATGCACATCAGACACAATTGAATCCATAACCACAGCAATGAACATAAAAGGAATGGACATCACACTCACCTCCCCGCCATAGAGCCAAGCAACTAGTAGCTACCAAGTCATGACCATGTCCCAAGAGCTAGCATCCCATACCACCAACCCACACCATCCCAATATATGGATATGTCAGCCAACAAGCCAAGAGTCCAACAGTGGTGATCACACAATGATGTGCAAAACAGAGCCTTGAGTTTGAGAAATAGAAATCAATTTCCCTAACCCTAAAGTGCTTGTAGTGTGAATACACTAGGTCACTTTATGACCACCATGACCAATGCTAATAGTTATTGAGCTCAAAATACATAAGCTTCACTAAAACAGCCCAAAAACACAATTAATCAATGAATTAAACATTTTTATTAAAAATAAATGTGTTCCTAGAGAATGCATATGTGCCATAAGCACAGATTATAATTGGGAGGACCCAAAATTTCTATAAATAGACAAGCTGCCCTCCGCGCAGCCCTAATCTTGTTTTGCCAACTTATAGGTGCTATAGCTCTACTGTCCACACTCTATTCACAAAGGATATCACAGCTAGAGCTGTCCACCATTGCACCTACCGTCAGGTACCTACTTCTCAGCCCTCTAGTGCAAATTTCGATTGTTTCCAGCCATCCTTCTCCTACTGGTCATCAAGGCAACTGCTGTCTACACCAGATTTTTGCATTTACTGTTGCGCGCTGCCCAAGACATTGTGTTTCAGCCTGCTGTTTTGCTGTGCTGTCTACTACTAGTGACCACTTGGAGTGCTGCATTTTCTGCAAACTGGTGCCGCCCAACCTGTTTGCGACCTCCAGAAGCTGCATTTTGCTGATCCTGATCATCGTCTAATGCCATGTCATGACTACCCTGCTGTGTTTACAGTTTTCAACCAGTGCGTCTGTCACTAATCCAGCATCCTACTACTGCATTCGCTGCCGCCACCCAGCCTATTTGCAACCTCCAGAAGCTGCATTTTGCTGATCCTGATCATCACCTGCTGCCATGTCATCACTACCCTGCTGTGTTTACAGTTTTCAACGAGTCTACTGCCTGTCTGTCACTAATCCAGCATCCTACTACTGCATTTGCTACAGCTAGACACATTCAAAGGCTGCCTTGCTGCATTTCAGGATCCGTAAAAGTTCGACACTCTCTCCAGCTCATCTGCCCCGGTCCTTGAGACACATGAATTCAAAGGTCGGTATTCTTCATTGTATAGTTTGTTTGCTGCATTGAGCATTGTATTCTATTCAATAATCATTTATTATTATTCGTTGTGTTCACTATCTCTACGATACCCTAACCCTAACTATGTTTCTTTATCAATCTATGTAGTTGTCGTACGATTGTGTTGTGTTTTCTATCGTAGAGCATTTCTTTACAATAGTGCCCATCCAAATATCCAAGAATGTAACACCTTTCCTAGGAGCTTCTAAATGAAGAGAAATAAGTTTAGCTTCTACGTGCTTACCACTCCCTTGGCATTTGGCATCATAGTTAACAATGTAATTTAATACAAGTGTCATGTCCATTGCGACTTCCACATATGTGAGATGCATCCCATATCAAAATTGTCCAACATCTCGTCTTTCAAAACTAGATGGTATCGACCTTGTCTCATATGTTGCCTCATCACATCACTGTCCATTTTTAGCTAAATGATAGACATACATGTGCTTCAAGATAAGTGACCTTCTCCTAGTTATATGATTCCATTAGAGTCAATGGTTGGTGAATAGGTATATGACTCACACACGTGAGATTCACACTTGATCACAAAAATGCATAACTCATAGGACCCAGAAGCTCCTCCTCCTATTGAACACACTGATGTTGTCATTGAGAATCTTGATCCTATCCCTCCTATGGTAGTTCAAAGGAAATGCCTTAAACGAGTGGCTAAATCAACCCCAATTCCTCCTCTAGTCTCCATTCATATTCAATCTAATAATCAACTGCTATCTTTCCTCACAACGCCGAATCTTTTCAGAGCACATCGTGATGGTACTCCGGAGATTTCCATTTCTTCTTTGTACAATGCTTGGTAGTTGGAGATGCAATTCCCTATGTAAAGACATTCAAAGATCTATTGAGCTCTCGGTGACTGCATGTATCCAACAGTTCTATTCTTATTACTATGATGAAGTTCAACAAACTTTTGAAGAGCTTACTAAAGCAAATGATAAGCTAGGTTCTACTCATCAAAGATTTTATGATCTTTGTACTCAGATGGAGCAGCGCAGACTAGTATCATTGATGCTCAGAAAATGGAAATTTCTAGTTTGCACACTCAGTTGGCTGGCACTCAATCCCAAGTGGTTAATGTAACTGAGGAGAGATAGAGTGTTGAAAGAATCTCAAGAGCTTCAAGCATTGATAGCTGCCCAAACAGATGATCTTAAATTAGCAAATACCACCCTAGAACAAAGCAACATTCAAATTCAGCAACTTAATGATCAGTTGGTTCAATCACATTCTTCTTCACAAAAGTCCTATTATGCAGCCAGTTCCTTCTTTGTTCCCTGCGGACTTAACAGTTCTTCAAACACAAGCCACATTATGCCCTTTGTTCCAGGCTAAAGTGGAAAGACTTCAATCTGAAATGGACTTATTATGGTCTTCATTAGAGCAGTTCCAAGAGTATGTTCCTCCAAATCACTCATTTTTTGTGCACTATCAGCTCCAAAAGTTGGCCTTCTATATTAAGCTCTCAATGATGCATCTACCTCTTCCAAAGGACGGATGGAGTCGAGCTTGGTCTTTCAACTTATTGATTGAAGTAGTCCGAATGGTTTTTGAAGATTCTGTGACTTCAGATACAATGCTGATGTTCTATATGTATTTGAGGGGTGATCTTCTGATTCCAGACGATAAAGATCTAGCTTGGTATGTTGGGGATGTGGTTCTACAAGCTGCCTTGAATGTCAAACATTTGGAGTTGTGGATAGATGAGATGTTTTAGTGTTATTCCTCCAAAGTGACTGATTGCCTTGAAACTTCATGGCATACAATGATTGATTCTGTGATCTTGAATCAAAGACAGAGTAAAGCCTCTATTCATCTATAGAACATTAACCAACTGAGGGTAGATCTTTTAGCCTATCTTTCCAAACAACATCCATTTGATTCTTTTTTTTAATACTTATCATTGGACGATCTGCCTTAGGTCCATCAGTTCCTAGCTTATCTTATTATCAACAAATGGCCCATAGATATGATGCTTATTTTTCCATTTATAAATCTAACTCAACAGTTATTTTACCTTTCCTTTTTCAACCTCAGGGTGCCCCTTAAATTCTGATCTTTACTTATTGTTCTTTCATTAAAGATCGAGTATTTTCCCTTTCTTCAACTTGTCGTTCGTCATCCATACATATTCCCTCGACTTTTTCTGTCTATCAATTAACACCTTTCTTAACAAACTCGCCTAAATTTTTAGCTCATTCCTCATTTTGTAATTTTGCCTATCCATATCTTCATCCTCTTTTACCAGTTGCTCTTCTATCTCCTACTACTTCTATTTCTCAGCACCCTCAATTGGTTAGTGGCTATGCAAGGTTTGATTAGAAGATTCCTTAACGAAGAGGATAGAGCTCAGTTGATTCTTTTACTGGACCAGAGATTAATTAGCCATTAATTCCAGGGAAGTGGATGATTGCCAGTCAAGCGTATCAAAATTTTCTCCATTTTGCTCAACAGTATTCACAATCTACAAATCCTTCAATGAGACTGGCAGCTCGCTTTGCTTGGTACCTAGCACATATGCATAGGCATTCACATAATGATCCAAAGGCCATTCCAAAGTTATGTATGAATGTAAATGTGAGCATTGATTCCCAACAACTGGATGTATGGAGTTCCAAGAGCGACACCAAACAAAAGGGATTTCTACTATTGCCAGAAAATCTATCTTGCAACATCAACAAGCTTTTGTTTCACTCTTTAGAGAACCACAACAAAGAAAAAAACACCACTAGCAAAAAATCTTGACGCAGCATCATAGAAACAATTCTTCCACGGCTTTAACTTCAACCAAATTCATCATTCTCTTCATATTCTTCATATAATTCATTAAACAATCAAAGAGATCGCAAAAGAAACATCACTTTGAATGAAAAAATATCACATAGTATTCATCTTCATTGTCTTCATAGTTTTCTCTCACAGTCTCTTATAGATAGATACATTGTTTTGCATAGAATTGGCTATCTCAGACTCTCTCTTTCTCTGTCAATCAATAGTATATCATCTCCTCACTACAACGCTCAATAATCACTCATAATAATCCTTCTTTGATCATGGATACCCTTTCCAAAATGTGTATCTGATATGAAAGGTCACCAGAGCCACTACAGTGACTTCTCACAGCTCATCACTTGTACTTCACTTCAATCTTCTCTTGAGTCTTCAACAGCTACTTCTTCCACTTCCTTGAGCTCTTTTAAACTTATATTCACATCTTTCCTAGGCTAGAAAACTTTTCCAAAAGTCACACATACACTCCATAGAACACTTATAGAAGCATACAGAGCAAAACAGAATAGAAGCAGAGGCTTTACAGAAGCTCAACAGAAGATTTGCAAAAGGTTAACAAAAGACATCAGAACCACATAATTCATACTAAAACCATCCCAAACTAGCAAAAATCATTCAATGAGCTTTCAAACATTCTCAACTTCCATCAATCATTAATTTATGCTTCATACAAAAGAAAATCGGAACAAATTAGAAGCAAAACTGAACCAATCAGAACCTCAACAAAACCTATTAAAACATCACAGAGTCTCATATCTCTTACTAAAAATCATCATGAGCTTCCAAAACATAATCAATCTCATTCAAAACACTCCCAAACACTTCCAAAACAACCAATCATTACTCGAAATCCATCAATCATGGTAGTGAACATCCATAATGTTTTGCTTCTTAATTTAAATGCGTCCAACAAGAACATAATACCTTTAAACACATTGAAATATGGAATTTATTATTCATATAAGGAAGCCACTCTTTTCTTCTTGTTGGCTAGCATTTGAGCGAAATCCCCACTCTGGACTACTCATAGGCATAGTGGACTCAAGGACACCATCCCGAATGGGAGTTGATAGCTAGTATCTTGCTTGGTACATTTGAACTGCAAGATATAGCGATGCTATGGATTCCCTGGATGTTTCAACTCTCCATTGGATGCTTGGTACATTTGGATTGCAAGATATAGCAATGCTATGGATTCCCTGGATGTTTCAACTTTCCACTACAGAGACTCTTTCTAGGATCTAGATAGAGATCATTCATACTCTTTGCAGAAGATGGGAGAGGCCAGAAGGTGGTTCTAAGAGCATGAGTAGAAGGAGAGAGATTTTTTTGCGGTCATGGGATTCTTGCATATTCTTTCACCTAGCACCTCATATGGTCTCACACTATAGCCCACTAGATTAGTTGTTCACACAACCATTATAATTATGATGTACTCAATTGCTCTTTATTGGGCCTTGTTTATACTTTGCAATTACCTTATGAATGTACTTGAGGTGTCATTAATATTAAAAAAAATTCTTGGAGTAATAGAACACGTGCACTTTGTGGAAGGGATATTGTTCCCTTCTATTGATGCAAACGAAGGTTATCGGGTTGTCTATAAAGGGTGAAAGTGGTGTGAGCTTAAGGAAGGAGGAAGAGGGAAGTTGGGCATATGAGAGGGCATCGCGCAAAGCCTCTAGCCATATCACGCACATCATGATGAAGCCTGAACCGAGAAGCTCATTTAAAACCTTCATTATTGCCAATCTCTCTCTATTGTCTCAATCTGTTATGTAAATCTTTCGTTTCTCAAATTGTGGAAATAAGTAAGCTTGTAGTCTTTTATGGAACTTATTGCCTCTGTAAAATTTAAAAAATGCAGTGTCTGTCATCAAACAAATGAAAAACAGCCTTTAAGGCTTTCAGATACTAATTCATTGATCAATTCCAGCATACTCTGTGTGATGCTAAAAGCCATGGTCTAACGAAAATAGTACTATATTGTATAAGACCATTATACAAAACTCACTGACATTCTAACATACCTCAACCATCCATGGCATTGTACCACCATTTGTGTCACAGAGCACTACAACATCTACCCCAGCTTTTGCAGCTGACTTCAGACAGTCAATTGCATAATCCCTGCCATATAAATGAATGCATCCATGATTATCTTCTATAGATAGTCACAAAACTTGTGTAGCTAAGAGGACAGCTAATAAGAAGAACAGCTAGAATTTCTGAAAAGCCACCTGTTGGTAATAAAACCATCGAAGAAATGCTCAGCATCTAGCATTACCTCCTTGCTTCGAACCTATTTAAACAAGCTTATCAAAGTCATCACCAATTATTTTAAAAAACTCACTGTAAATGACAAGGACTAGGCAGGAATTGCCTAATGGACTTGCACTAGAACTCCTTCAATGCAGCAAGAACTCCTCTATAATATGGATTTTCTTGTTTGTTTAAAAAAACTATCCTTCTACCAAAGCCAATTCCTTTCAAGTATACTTAATCTTTGATCAACACTTTGACTATCCATCAGAAAGTACAGCCAGAGTCATACTCCAAACCTCTGCAATGGGTGATGTGTGCAAAATTTCAATTCCATGTCTGTAGGCTGGATTACCCAAGCTTAACGTATTAAGAAGCATTTATCCCACCCTTGTCAAAAGGCAAGATGGTTGTCACAGCCATGCAAACTGATTTTACATGCATGATTATATACACAGATATGCACAAGCACTCTTTCTGGGTAAAACCATCCTGTATATCAGTACATTACAGAGTGAAGTTCTCAATGTGAGAACTTCATTTGGTCACATCATGATGGAAGTGACGGCTCAAGTAGCCTAGGATGTTATCATTCAGCCCATATCCATGCATGGTTTGAGAATCATTGACCCAGATAATCAAAACAGAGCACTGATGGTCAAGCTCATTGTGAGAGGCATTCTTCCAGAAGTGGGGAGCTGTGGAAGAAGTTATTGTTGTGGAGATTAGAGATTGTTGTTCGTGCTGATGGAGGACCATAGCAGGCTAGCATCCTCCACATATTTCAGCCCATCCATGCTACAGGGGTAGAAATGGTTTTGAGGTTAGATTTGCTACAGTTATCATCCAGGCTTGAAGATCAATATTTACAGGATTTCACCAAATCGGTTCAACCATTGTTGAGGACAAGTCAAGACAGCCACTTTTCTCTAACTAGTTACTCACGATGGAAAGAGACCACACCATCAGAAAAAGGATAGGTTTATCTTGGGGGAGCTCTTCACAGATAGCTTCTATGGTGGCAAAGTGGTTTGCTTATCTTGACACGGACAGTTCTCAAACATGGATTGGGCTCTTCATCAAAGGAGATATCCGTCTTGCAATGATGGCTACCAGTGGAGAGAGTGTTCACTTTCTTAGTATAGGACAGTAGACTTAGTAGAGAGGATCCAGATCAGGTAAGTCTACAGGATGCCCTCGCCAGCGGATCAGGGTTGTCGCTTATTGTGAAAGGACTTGGTATTTGGACCTAGACCCTGAGACATACATGAAGAACGGCTAGAGCTAGTGGGCACACAGCAGGAGGCCTCTTTAGAGACTACAGTGGAATCCTAAGGAGTGGGAATGGAGAGATCCATCTGCAAAGACACCTAAGGATGTTTCCTTTTTTGCATCCACAACCAGATTGGTGAGGATTCACATGAGCAGGATCAGAGAATGGCAACAGCATCTCAGCTCACTATGTTTTCTTGTTGACTTAGGAGATTGGAGGACAATTCTAGACCTACAACAATTTGAAGATTTCACTCTTTCTACGGCTATTAGTAATACAAGTATTTAGCAATTCCCACATGGCTTGATTACGGAAAAGATCTTGTTCCTTGTGTTAGATGTGGGGAGCCATAGGAGACACAAAGACATTGCCTTT
This sequence comes from Lygodium microphyllum, assembly GCF_053477565.2. NCBI lineage: Eukaryota > Viridiplantae > Streptophyta > Polypodiopsida > Schizaeales > Lygodiaceae > Lygodium > Lygodium microphyllum. The sequence continues at coordinate 17,126,692 of NC_141164.1, forward strand.
GGTATTGCCCTATGGCTCAGAAGGTATGGAGGATGACCCGTAGGATGGAATTTCATGACACTACAAAATCTGCATTTGCAAATTGGGGCGGTTGCTTGGGTGATGAATAGATGCCCAGCCCACAGATATGAGGATGTCCATTGATGCCCTGGTTTATTTTTCTAGGGGGAGCTTGTGGGCACGATTGCCATACCAGATTTTTCACAAACAATGTGGGCTCAAGGACACTGCCATAGATGGGAGATCACAACAAGTATAATCACCTGGTATATATGGACTACGAGATGTTGCATGCTATAGATATATTCAATACATCTATTGCAAAAACTCTCTCCAAGGTCTAGACAGAATTCAATGGGATATAGGATAGGATACATGGCAGCTCAAAGACTATGATGAGGTGAAGGGATGCTTTTCTCAACACCTCAGATTGTAGCAACTTCCTTCACTTTCATTTGCAAATGGTCTAGTACTAGAAACCTCCTAATTGGTTATTTAATCAGGCCAGGTAATTGATGTCCCCCTTTAATGTACAATTTTTGTTTTGGAATTCCCTTAGAGCTGTTTCTGTATTGTACTTTGCCTTCAAACACATTGTCCCGAGGAGATTTAGTAAAAGAATTGGACACCCAAGTGATCACTTGAACAGCATTTTCTCGGGTGGTAGGCCACTGGCAGCAGATGTGTACCCTTTGTTTAATACCCTAGCTGCATCGGGGTGGGATGGCTTAGGGAGAAGAAAAATATATGGGCTTGGGCTAGTGCAATCCCTTTCTAATTTTAGTTTTATTTTACCATAATGTACAATTAATATATCTCAACACACACAAACAAGCAATCCAATGAGATATTTTTTATGCATTGCAATTTTAACCGAGCAATGAAACAAAGAATGCATCTGGCATAGTGACTATTAACCAAAGAAGCTTCCCTATCACAGACCGATAGGTGTGCTCATCGAAGGGTTGACCATGAGGATCCTTCAAAAGATTCACAATAGGATCCTTCAAAAGATGCCTACACTCACATAGGAGTGTTGGTGATCTGCAATACGACACTAGGGCACTTTTTACTCTCTGTAAGAGAGGTTTTTCCCTCGGTCTTATTTTTCTTTATTTGTGTATTTGTGTTACATAGTTCGGTCACTTATCACACATTATTCAACGCACCTTAAGGAACTTACCCTAAAGTCTAAGGATTGTACTTTGTACTTTGTGTTACACACTTCCCAACTAATTAAGTGTCGAGCAGTGACCACGCTCTCACCCTTTACTATCTACACAATCTGTGCTGAGCTGATAGCTACCATCTCCAAACTAACGAGTGATATCAGATCTCAAGGTTCATCCAACAACTACTAAAGCTCTGCCCTGCAGCTCCCACACTAGGTCACCACCATGTTTGGCCGCTGCAGCAACAGCCACTGCCTACCCTGCAGCTCCCATGCCATGTCAGTCTGCTCGCCTACTCAGCATGTTGCGCCTGCTCCAGTCGCCCTACAGTGCCACTGTCCAGGCAGCTACCGCCGCCACCCTTCATGTCGCTTGCCCACCGCCAATGCCACCAACTCCGCCAGCCAGTCCTGGCCACCTCCTAATCCTATCTAGCTCTGTCAGGCTTGCCTGCATACAGACAATGCCGCCTGCCAGCCTAGGCAGTCCCGCCTATAGCACCAGCACCCATAGCTCGTCCTTGGCTGCCACAAGTATATCTTATTATTTTATTCAAAATATCAAAGCCAAAGCAAGGGGCTTTTATACAGAAAGGTCCATTTCTGCTACTACAGTAGGTGCTTTCATGCACAAATTGCAAAAATCTGTTGGAGTTTGAGTCAAAATATTTGGGGCTTTTGTATGTTTGGCAGACACTGGCATATGTACTAAAGTTTCAGTCCAAAATTGACTGAAATCTTGCACATTGGACTGTCAAATTTTGGGCCTTTTGTATTTTTAGTGCTATTGAGCGCTGTTCTTGCATTGGACAGCGTGCTGGTTGCTGAAATCTGGAAAATTTTCAGCATATTGAGACAGTAGTGATCAAGTGTGACACAATTTAGTTGATTACAGCTTGCCATTTGCTATATTTATTGGAAATTTGCAGATTTCCAGGTCAGGCCAGCTTTTGTTATTGCTCTCGTGCATTTGGAAGAGTGACATTTATCATGGAAAATGAAGGACAAAGTGATCTCTTCACTTATGTGTCTAAAGCGAATAGATTGGATGGCAATAACTATTCCCTGTGGTCCTACACAATGAAGAATGTACTTGTTGCAAAAAATCTTTGGGATTGTATCAGTGGGGAAGAAGTTTGTCCTAGAGATATGACTCCTGCTACACCTCCACAAGGAGGTCATGGTCAAAGGCAAGCTCTAGTTCAGCCGCCACCCCAAAGAATAGTTGCACAGAAGGCTTGGGACACTAGGGATGCCCAAGCATTGTCACTCTTTGCATTGGCAATTCAGCGGTCAATAATCCCACATATCCAATCTACTCCTACTTCACGAGTAGCATGGCTTACACTTGAGCATATGTCTGCTGGAAAAAATGATTTTCACATTTCGTTCTTAAAGAAAGAGCTTAAAAACATGAAGATGAAAGAAGGTGATGCTATGCACGATCATCTTAATCAAATTCAAGACTTGCGTGAGTAGTTGATGAATATAGGTGAGTATTATCCTGATGCTTAGATGATCTCTACTACTATGAATTCTCTACCACCGTATTTGGCCTTTCACACGGCATTGAATCTTACAATGTGAATTTCTACACAGCTACTTACCTTTCTTCAGTTGGTTAGTTTGTTGTTGGAAGAAGAGCAAACAAGGATGAATAGTGGAGTGGATGTTGTAGCTTCTGAACAGGCTTTTATGGCAAGACAGAAAGACAAGGGCAATCAATCCAGGAATGCTCCGCAGAGTTCTAGAAGTTTAGGAACCTCACAAAACAACAAATGCGGGGTCACGCAAGCTGAGGGCAAGTGTCATTATTGTAAAAAACCAAGTCATTGCACCACAAAATGTAAGAGTTTCAAATGCACCTTCTACTGCTACTGCTATAGAGTCCGTGTCATTTGTAATTGACCGTCACTACTATTTTTACACTTGCAATTATGATTTTTCTTGGGCAGATAGAGCATTCAACTCTACAGAGAATGCTAACACTTAGTTCTTTGATTGTGGTGCTTCTAAGCACATTACATCCCGCAAGGATTTGTTTACCTCTCTTGTGCAGCTCCTGTTTGCAAATCAATGCAATTTGGCAACAATGCTTCTTATCCTATTAGAGGTGTTGGAGAGATTGTCTTGAAAGCCATTGATGGCTCTACTCTCTGTTTGCAAGATGCTTTATATGTGATAGGGATAAAGAACAATTTGCTCTCCATTTCTTCTTTAGAAAAGTGTGGAATGTAAGTCACATTTGATAATTAAAAATGCATGGTCAGGGATAAGAAATTCTTGACTTTGGTACTCACTAGTACATTATGTCATGGACTTTATGAGTTAGATACTCATTAGATTGATCAGTCAGTTTACTTGGCATCTACTATTACTCTTGGTACATCACAAGTAGAGATATGGCATGCTTGCATGGGGCATGCGAACTATGGCAGTTTGATGCTTATGCAACATACTCAGATGTTGAAACGCTTACCTCTCTTGGAGAGACCTCTCGAGCACATTTGTGAAGGATGAATTTTGGAAAAAATGCATTGGTTTTCTTTTCCTCTTGATGTTGCTTTTAAAGGTATAGCCAAGTTACAAATTGTACATTCAGATGTATGTGGATCCATAAGACAAATTCATTCGGTGGATGTTATTATTTCGTCACCTTCATCGATGACGTTACTTGTGTTTGTTGGGTTTATTCGTTGGTGAAAAAGTTAGAAGTGTATGATGCATTTTTTGCTTTTACTATACTTGTGGAAAATCAATATGTCTATCAAATTAAGAACTCTCTGTTCAAACTAAGGGGGGGAATACATGTCTTCCTTGCTAAATAATCTTTTAAAGCAAAAAGACATTGCACATCAGTATACTACTGCATACACTCCACATCCAAATGGGGTTGCAGAAAGGAAGAATTGGTCACTCATGTAGATGGCCAAATGTATGCTGAAAGCCAAAAATTTGCCACATGGATATTGGATGGAAGCAGCTATGTACGCTTGTCATGTTTTGAATAGGCGCCCTACTAAGGCCTTGAAAAATATAACATCTTTTAAGGCTTGGAACAACCGAAAACCTTTAGTTAGTCACTTTTGTACTTTTGGGTGTCTTGCATATGCTCATATTTCCAAAGTATTCAGAAAAAAGTTGGACAACAATGTTGTCAAGTGCATATTTTTGGGATATAGTAGTGAAAGAAAAGTTTTCATCAGTAGAGATGTGATTTTTGATGAAAAATCGGAATTATCTCTTGCTTGTTATGACACATATCAGGCTGCAAATGATGTGTTTGAAGGGCTGCTCCCTATATCTTTTGGTGATACAATTGGAGCTTCATGAAATGAACAAAATGTTCAGTCAGCTGTTCTATTAAATAATGCAGAAATTCAGCCTATGGCTAACCTGAATATTCAGTAAGATGCTGAACTTGAGGTTCATCAAGATCATGCACATAATCAAGAGGCTAGACAAATACCTAGATGGTACTTGCAAACTCTACAAGACAGTCATTTGGATACTCCTCTTGCTAGTCGTACTCAAAGGCAAACACATCTGCATGATCATGCTAATACTATTTAGTTTGTTATGGCAACAAACACACTTGATGATGATGAGACTGATTCTTTTGACGATGCACAACAAAGTGTGCATTGGATAGCAGCAATGCAAGCTGAATTTGATTCTATCATGAAGAATCAAACATGGGATTTAGTTACATTGCCGGTTGGAAAGAAAGCCATTGGTACTAGATGAGTCTATAAGCTGAAACGAAAAGCTAATGAATCCATTGATAAGTACAAGGCCAAGCTTATAGCAAAAGACTATGCGCAAAAGGAAGGCATTGATTATGACAAGATATTTGCTCCTACATCCCGTATGACTATATCAGGTGTATGGTTGCCTTGGTTGCCCATTATGGTTGGATTGTGCACCAACTTGACATTAAAGCTAATTTTTATATGGGGAACTTCAAGAAGAAGTGTATGTTCAACAGCCTATGGGTTTTGCGGTTGAAGGATCCGAACACTTGGTGTGCAAGCTAAAAAAGGCTTTGTATGGTTTGAAGCAAGCTCCATGAGCTTGGTACGCCAAAATTGATGCCTCCTTACTTAGCCAAAGGTTCATTAACAGCCCATCAGAGTCTATTCTTTACGTATGCAGAGAGGGGGGATCCTTGTTGGTCATTTGTCTTTATGTGGATGACCTTCTGCTCACACGGATGCATGCTGGTCAGACTTCAACATTTAAGAAAATTTTGCAGCAAACTTTTGAAATGTCAGATTTAGGGTCTTTGCATAAATATTTGGGCATTCTGTTTATTTATGACACTAAAGGCATTCGATTGTCACAGTCCAAATATATTGGTAAACTCCTTTAGAGATTTGGCTTCCAAGATTGCGAGCCACTAAGTACACCGATGGAGACTAGACTTAAGATGTCTTTGCATGATAACAGTGACATGTTTGACATTCATACATATGCTCCAATAGTTGGATGTCTCATTTATTTATGCAACACAAGGCCAGATATTCATTTTGCAATTTCAGCCCTAAGCAAATATATGCACAACACAAGCATGTCACATTGGCAAGCTGTGAAGCATGTTTTCCGTTACTTGCATGGCTCTAGGATACTTGGATTGCTTTATGCCACCAAGGAAAGGGGCTACTTATCACATTGAGATACATTATCACTTTGTCAGAGAGAGGCTACATGCAGGGGATATCAGCCTTGTCTATTGTCCTACCAACAACAATGTGGTAGACATCTTCACCAAAGCTCTTCCTCAGTATAAATTTGAAGGACTTCGTAATGCTTTAAATTTGAACTCCTTTTGTGGATGATCCTTGTATGCCAATCACTTTTCAATCCAGGGGAGTTTGTTGGATTTTACTCACACCTACGCTCACATAAGAGTGTTGATGACCCACAGTACAATACTAGGGCACTTTTTACTCTCCATAAGAGAGGTTTTTTCCCCCAATCATATTATTCTTTATTTGTATATTTATGCTACATGGTTTGATCACTTATCACACATTACACACTTTCGTGTATGAACGCATCTTAAGGCACTTATACAACCCTACAGTCTAAGGGTTGTACTTTGTACTTTGTATTACACACTTCGCAACTAATCAAGTGTCGAGCAATGACCACACTCTCACTCTTTACTGTCTATACATTCTATGCTAAGTTGATAGCTGCCATCTCCAAACCAACAAATATCAATTCACTAAACAGGAGAGTGTATTTTTACTGAGATACACAGATCTAATTTCCATGTCCAACTATCTCCATGTATAAGAAATAGGACAACTAACCGAGCGAGGTCAATCATCTCAAAGGTAGAATAGAGCTTGGCCTTCATATCTACAATGGTTGCAGAAAGTCTATAATCAACAAATCATCAACATATAGCAAGATATAGCTGATCCCCTCTAAAATGGTCTTGACATATAGATTTGGGTCATAAGGGGTAGAATGGAATCCTTGGAGTTCAAGAAACTTGTCCACCCTATGGAACTAGAAACATGGTGCTTGCTTCAGTCCATAAAGAGCCTTCTTGTAAGTGAAAGGCTTTGTCTTTATGGTCTGAAAGACCAAACTTGGGGAGGTTGCTCCACATAGACTTTCTCCTCCAAATAATCATTTAAGAATGCATTTTTGACATCCATCTGATAGATTGGCCAGCCATGATGTGTGGCCAACACAATCAACAAACGGAATGATATCAACCGCACAGTCGGGGCAAAGGTTTCTTCATAGTCAATTTCTTACTTTTGTTGAACACCTTGTACCACAAGGCAAGCCTGCTACTTACCCAAGGTTCCATTAACTTTCATTTTAGTAGGAAACATCCACTTAGTCTCAATGACCTTCTTGTGGCCCGAACAATCCAGCAAAGTCCAAGGCACAATACGCACCCAAGTAGAGAAACATACGAAGGCACCAGATTTATGCTTTAGAAAGTAGGCCCACATATATATCTCAAGAAGTCATACACAATGAGAAAGAAGTACAATGCACCATTAATGGCGGTGGTGGATGCTCACCCACAAAGATCAACTTGAATTAATCTAAGAGGCTTCTTAGCTCTATGAGTGGACTACTAAGGACATGTTGTGTGGTATTGTTTTCCTAGCTAACAAGCTTTATATATGTCCTTGGACAATTTCAAGCATGGAAGGCCCTCAACCATATCACGGCATAACAACACATAAAGAGAATCATACCCAAAGTGTTGAAAGCAAAAATGCCAAAGCCCCTCATTATTTGTAGGCTCCCTAGTAGTTGAGAGGACATAAAGCTGATGGAACTCAAAGCCCTCATATGTCACTTGGGAGAGAATTTAGAAAGTGTGACACCATATAGAGGCCACTCACCGCAAGCAATCACTAAACCAGTGATGGCATCAAGGAACTCTACTTTGGTTGCTATTTAAAAAATTGTTCATCCCAATCGGCAATGCTACTAAAAAATCACAGATTCACCCTAAGCTAGGAGACATAATACACATTGTCGAGTGTAGCGAGATCACGGCCTATGTCAATATCAAACTTAATGTGACTAAGACCTTGAATCGTTGCACCTTATTTTAAAAAAGTGGCCATTACTAAAGTGATTGGACCATTTTTTCAGCTATTGTTTCTCTTCCTCCTATCCACTCCTGCTCTTCCAAACTTCATCTTCCAAGTTCCACTTCTCATTCAAACTTCTAGCCTTCTCCCTTACTCAACCCTTATAAAATGACAAACCTCCCTCTCATCTCATCATCACAAATCAGCCTTCTTCAATCTCTCTCTCTTGATTTGAACCCTCATCCACCTTCCATTCAAGCTTCATCTACACTTTAACCTACTCTCCCTCTCCCCCTTCCACTTTAATCCACACCTTCTCTTCCTCTCCTCTCCCTCTCTCACTTTCATCCACACCCCCTCTTCCTCTTCTTCTTTTTACTTTTTCTTCATAATGGGTAATTATATTAATTACAAAAAATAGTACAAGATAACAAGATTATAGCGGCTCTAGACTGTCATACAGGAAACAAAGACAATGGATTCATGAGGTGCAAAAAGACAAGAGTACAAAAGGCACCCCAAGACTATACAAAAAGAAGGGATCAAGAGTGCTAACAAGACTTGGTTGCATGAGCCTAGGCCTTCACTATCAAGGTTTCCAATATACCATCTTCAAAGAAGTCTCCTAGCACCGCAAAGGGATTGGGCCTCTAATGCTCAAGAAAGGCCCATCTACAAGGATCACATGGACGTTGTTTTGGTGGATGCTACTTGGGGGTTTGTGGGTCCTTGGTCGTAGTAGGAATCGAGCAGTAGGCACCTCAAAGGACTTGTCTCGACAATGCAAATAAGTGCGAAGGGGATCCTGCAAAGAAGAAGGATTAGCAAATACCATGGGCATAGGAGCCTCCTTCGCTTTACCTTTGTTCCATTAAGGTTCTATCCATCCAAGGGAGTCAGGTACGATCCGTCCAATCCATGGACTTAGTACGGTACCAGGACATACACGAAAAAATGTCAAATAAAATCTGTTGTTTCGTACAATCATTAAAGAATACATAGAAATTTAAGGATAGACTAATATGGTCTCCAAACCACAAATATCTTTGCTTTAGTTTTCAATAATGAGTCATGAACATGATGAGAGGTTAAGACAAAATGTAAATCCAAGACTCTAGTCGCAAGTAATTTTCAAGATCCAATTTCATTTATATGATTGAAAATATATACAATGGATCAAAAAAAGAAGCTAGCTATAATGATGGATCATGATTCATGGATCATGGTATGTTAAGTTAAGTGTCAAGTAGCAAGAACAAAAAGTAGTAGATACAGAAAGAAACTAAAGGCTAAGACTCGAGGCGAGGTGTGGAATGCAGAGGCTGTATGAAGAGGCTTAGACATTGTGATAGAGATAAAGAATATAGAGATATAGATAGAGGTAGGGTGAGGGAAACAAGAGGAGGTAAAGGAAGAGAAAATAGAAATAGAGATACACATAGGGGATGAGACACAAGGAAGAGGAGGATGGAGAGGTGAAGCAAAGTGGATGGAGATCTAAAGAGAAGAGTAGAGGAGCTTATAAGAGAGAGGTAGAAGAAGAGGAGGTGGTAAATGAGGTGCATGTAGAGGCTGGTGAGAATAAAGAGAAAAAGGGTAAAGTGAAAAACCAATTTTTGAAAAAAACAGACTCACAAAAAAAGGGACAAAAATTGGACAAATCGTATACGTCCAACTGGACTAGACAGATCGTACTATATGGATCCATCCGCAAACGGAATGCAACCATGTGTCCATCCTTGTGTCTCCATGATAGACAGAGGGGCAAGTTGATTGATCTTAGATTGGCTAGGTTGAACAACTTGTTGCTCTACAAGATGGGGTGGCATGCTTTGATCTTTATCATGGGTTGGTCCACCAAAGTACTTTTCCAATCTAGACATTCTGCCGTGAAATGGCCCAATTGACCACACGAAAAGCAATGGCCAGCAAAGTACCCCAGTTAAGCGGGAACCACAGAGGCCTCATACCACTACAATTGAGTTGCAACTATTTAGGTGTCTTTCTGGCTATGTCCCAAACCATACACAATCAATTTCTATTGGTTGCATTCAAACTGGGGGGCACCAATGCTTAACCCATTGCAACCATGGCATCCTTGAGAAGGGCATAGTAAACACCAGGCAATGCCCAACTTCCACCCACACCGGACATGCCCGCTTGAATAAGCACTAGAAATCCACAACAGGATGCCATGAAGCAATGTGCACCAACTCTTTATCACAAAAGAGGGGCTGGTGTTCAAGAAGAAAGTCCCATGCCAAGAAAGAACAGAGCACAACCTCGTAGAAACCACGTGGACCGGCAAAAATCTCCTCTACATAATGAACATGAAGAAGAGATGTCACACATTGATGGATCTTGGTGAGGACAAGTAGCCTGCTCGTGAAGAAGAGGATGGCACCTCCTTCAAGGAAAGCAAAAGAGGAATGGAGAACCTCTTGCGTATTCACCTGAGTATCCAAAACGTCTTGTTCCGCGCAAGCTAGAATAGTTTCATGAAGCAACTGTTCCCAATTTGCCTCCTGCAAATCCTGCAAAGGAGAAGCCACTTGGGCATAGGAGTGCTGCAGAGAATCACCTAGGTTAGGTGCTTCGGAGGCAAAGGAACTTGCTCACGAAGATGCTTGCTACATTTGACTGATGGGGCTGAGCCTCAAGGAGGATCGGCACCATCTCATCGATGCAGGGCACCATGTCTTCTTCCACTCCAGCTTCTTCCAGGCTCATATCCAGACCCAAGACATCAGGGACCTGATCCATGTCAGCCATCTTTGAACCTTTCAACAGAATGTAGTGGCTACTAGCAGGTCACGCTAGGTCTGTCACCGACACCCATAGACTGACCCTGTGCACAAGAAGTGTAGGTACAGCAGGCATCAAACAGGCACAATAGACGCTGCACAGGCAGGGCAGGGAGGGAGCAGAGGCAAATGTCACCTAGCTGGCATGAAGTAGCTATGTCAATGTCTGGTGGCCAATGCAGGTGAACAGTGCAATGGTTATCTTCTTTTGGTTTAAGGGGTTCAAGTACATATTGTGGCTCTTAAGTTCTACATGAGGAGAGTTGGGAAACAAGGTTTGTCACCACCCCCATGGATGTCAGTTATGAAGAAGTGTTGAACGGGCTAAGATGGGTTCTCTAAATCATGGAGAGCCATTGAAGCTTGCCTACATAGGGGGAGGTAAAAGGGGTGTGTACTTTCCTCTTCCATTTCCTTAGATAGACAGCCCTATAGCATATTTGGCGTACTCGGAATGCCTTCATTTTTTATTCAGTATCGGGCATCCATGGCCATGTGGCCCATGCTTGCGGTTTAGTGTTATGGCAGATCTCTTCTATAGTGTCAGCTGATCTGGTTCTTCCTGACATTGCTGCTCCCTGGCAGAATATTGTTCACTCCACAAGAGCTGTCCTGTCTGTGTGACATTTCTATGTTAGAATCTTGGTAGACTTTCATTTGTGTCTATTTTTTCTTTGCTGACCTGATGGTCTGATGTAAATATTTACTACTTAATTCAATTATCTTCACGAAAAAAAAGGGGTGTGTACTTTGCACACATGCAAGGATTTTCACTTTGATGGCCACCAAATTGGATTTTCAAGCAGCCCAAATCATCAAAACATAGTGCTATGCAAAGGGAATGCCAAATAGGGCATGCATGCAATAGGTCTTCACAAGGGGGGTTTTCCGCTTACTCAAGCACCTTTTTACAATGATAATGCATGAGTAATGGAGGTACAAACAGAAAAGAATGTCGATGTCAAAGACAATAGATGACAAGCCAATACTCATGGTCCATCTCCCCCTTTGGTATTGACATAGTAAGCAGAGGACACGCTACTTAGCTCCTCTTCCACCATAAACAGGGCATCATGCTGAGAAACTGGGCAAAGAATCTAAGAAGCATCTCAGCTGGAAACATATGAGAAGAAATGCCCTAAAAGACAGCACTAATGGGTGCCCAAAACTCAGACTCAGGAGACAAAACAGACAGGCTCTAACTCCATGCCAATTCAAGAAGCAGGGCTCAACCAGGAGAGAACATGTAACCATCATAGGAGGGCTAAAATCTGTGTCTTCAACCTAGTCAGAACCCTTTACATTCCAATGATACATCTCCTATAATGGATCATTCAAAGTCATTTCACACACCATTGTGTGGACCTGGCAATTGTAGCAGGTGCTACTGGTATTATGGTTGCAAAAATGGTAGCTCCATCAGTATGCATCCACTAAAGTCTCAATCAGCCATTTACAATCCATATTACACAATTCTACATTTCTAGCTTACATCACACAACTATGTACTTCACAATTCATGTTACACAGCTGTGTATTTTCCAGTGTATCCTTCTTCTCTTCTAATCCATCAAGATTTCCAATTCTTCAAACTCTTGAACTCTATATGGCACAAGCTTTATGTCTTTAAAAAGTCAACTGCTTTTTTCATGATTCTTTTAGGATTGAGTTTCAATAATGTTCATTACTCTGCTCAATTGGTTGATCTGTAAATTATTTTTCTGTGTTCTAAGTCACACTCACATCACCCACGTGTCATACAGGTTGAAATCTCAGCTGCATTTTTGCCACATTAAATCTGTTAGCCCTTTACAATGGGTTCCCAGACCAGTGGATTTAACCAATTCATAAACAGTAAAATCAGTATAAAAGGGCCTTCAGCCAAAAAGTGATAATTACAAATAACATAATTTTTGCATTCATTTACTTTCTCAATAGGATTTAAAAGCTCAGTCCCCATTATTTCTGATGCACTTCACTACAATATAGATAGATGGCCTCCCTTAATTACACTCTGGTATGTGCATATTTCACTGATGGTTGGTTGTTTTGCAGAATATCTGGCTTTGATAACAATTTGACGGGAGCATACAACAGCTATTGTACCTTAAAATAAGATACAGTGTCAGATATCATTGCGAGATTTTCTTCTAGAGTTGTCTCTAAAACTTTGATCACTTGTGCATCCCAGGCCTGTCAACAAATGAAATTACGAAGGGTATGATGCAAGTTTTGAGCTTTGAATTTGTTTAAAGCTTACCAAAAAAAAGAACATATAGCAGAGGGAATAAACAGCTGTGAATACATGAAAATCCATGGAGAACACATCCTATCTCTGCAAATAAACTTTCTTTCAGCTTGCATTGAAGAATTTATTCAATCTGTGAAAAATTTTAGATGCACAGACATGCTCCAGGTTTGACCATCAAAAAGAAGTACAAGTATTTGGTCAAGCCTTTCATACTGTTTCATACTTCAGAACAAGTTTCACAGTTCATTAAGCAAACTATGAACTCTTTCCCTCTTGAAGATGGATCATGTAATGTTTTTTTCTTCCAACAGAAGTCACCCTACAGTCTCTTGCATCTCCAACAGTCTTTGTCCAAATCCTAGAAGTGAGTTAGTGTTATGGGATACATCATGCATCTCAATGGTATGACTGCATATTGTATATCCAAACGTACCAAACAATAATACTAGCAATCAACGTCCAATGGTGGCAATGTGCTACTATCCACTCTGTCCACAAGAAGTCAGATGTAGGATTCATGTGCAGATACTATCTGGAACACAAAAATACCAATTCCCTTGAACATATCATAACCTCATGCTAGACTTCTGTCAAAGGCCCATGCTATTGCCATGTCTCAATTGTAATATCCCGTCTTTTATTAATTGTGGTATCCCCATCTTTATCAATTTTCCAGCCCATGGACAAACGATCTGAGTCTTGAATAAATCATTTTCTTTCCAGCCGCTTGAATAACTAAATTCTGGTCATTTAATATTTGGTCTGGATTGAGTTTTTAAGCCTGTGCATCCTCTATCCCTTGTTTAAAAGGGTTGCAACCTTGGTAGTAAGGTATTAAGGGAAATTTTTATTTTCACGTTTATATGATCATCTGAATCCCGCAGGCTGCCACCCCATCATCACCATCATCATCTCCTTGCCAACTTGGTCACTAAGCTTTTCCAACAGAATCCAATATCTCCTGCACTCCAATTTCCCTGTCTTCATAAAAGTGTTACATTCTCTGGAATTTGACTAATGACTTCATTGGTTGGATTTCAATATCTGAGATTTCATCTATGATATTTTGATTTCAATGAACTTATGAAACAAGACAGAAAGTTACAAGAGAATCCCTTTAGCAAGAAAATGGCATTCTGAATCAAAAGAGATTCTATATTACCATACACTCCTACTAGGGTACAACAAACTATATATGTATCATAATCCCCACTCCAGAAAAGGTATGCCCATGAGTACAAATGATAACATTCTACATGGTTCTGCAATTGAGGGCCTTCAAAGGCATGAATTATTTTAACCTTCTGCATATTCCAAGCAATGAGGCACTCTATAAGCTATTGTGGTGCTAAATTCTTAGGTTTGAGTATAGGCAAAGCCAGAAATCCCTTTCAAAGACAGTGCATAGCTGCACCATTGTGCATCATGGCAGCTTGGTCCTAGTCTTACCTGCTAACAAGCCAAAAAAAACTTCGCTGTTGCTTGCACGCCCATCGCATAAGTATTCCTGCTATGCACCTTGATTATATCAGACAGGAAGGATTGAATACTGCTGTGTCTATCAAGCTGATTCCACTTCCTATCTGCATCATGCCTTCTAGGTACAACAGTTTCCCAAGTCAATGGAGCATGCAAAGAGCACAGAATGCTATCCATTGGCCTAACCAAGGTGACTCAACTCCATCCACTTGAAGGGCATGAAAGCCAAAATAATGTAATGCCAGCCAAATAAGTTTTCTATATGAGCAGCAGCTCTTTGGAATGAAAAATACGAATGATTTATGATGGAAAAGGTCCAATGAAGTCACTTGTGACTCAGTGGCACCTAAGAAATAGCTCTACATGGGCATCCATTAAAATGAGTAATGATTTCCCAAAACAGAAAGCCCTCCCTCCAAGTACAATGAAAAACCGATGCTGAAGGTACAGCAAATCTGAGGCAACCAGGGTTAACATAACAGAAAAGAAACCACTTACTGGCAATTAGTTAAGTAACCTGTTGAATGAGAAAGGCCCAAATTGAAAGAGATGAATGAAGAATCAGCTAAAGAAAGATACTTATACGCAGTCAATGAGAAGCATAACTGAGCAAAGTAGCCACTCTGTGTGAATTAATTTGATGGTCATACAAACTTCTACAACAGCCCATGTCTTTCCTGAAATAGAGAATCACACAACACTGCCTCTGCAAAAAAAGTTTCAACTTTCCACTCAAAATAATTTAAAATACCTACCTCTTTGGCTAACCCCAAAAGCTCACAGTCAGGACTAGTCAAACAGCACAAGAAATCTTACAACAGATCCAATACAACCAATCATTCCAATTAGTGGACTGCATACCCTTCACGGCTAAAAGAACCTACATATCCAATGAAAATTGTGAAACTAGATCCGATATAAAGAAAATACACCAATATCAAACAAACACAAATCTTGAATAAGAGCCCACAAGTTTGAGCAGATATATGAAATTTGAAGTTTAAAGCTTTCAGAATGAATCTGTTTTTCAATATATGGAAATAGATATTCATATAAGCCATTCTAAGCCATTATCTGTTCTAATAAGGCAAAACACTAAATAATGACTGTGATGCAGCAACTGACTCATACCTTAGCAACTACTGTAATGACATCAGCATCACTGGCCAGCAAGGATTGTATGTTAGCATCCTGGCCAGAAGAACAAATGTTTAAGTAACGCTATAGTGTTTCACCTTGTCAAAAATAACTGGTGATGGTAGATATCATAGAAATCGCGAACATATTTGAGATGCTTAAGTGGAGACCATTTTGTGATATTAGACAAACAAGAACCATTATTTTGCTTCCAGATTACCTCATCACAGATAGTGCCTTTTCTTCTGGTGGACCCAAAAGCTGCAAGTTTGGTATGACCTTTGCTCTTTATGACATCCCGCTTGCAAACACTAAAGAACTCTGCATCTTTCAGGTTTGATCCTGGCCAACCCCCCTCAATATACTCCACCCCTAAAAGGAGAATCCAAACACACATCTTAAAAATTAAATTTTTCAAACACTGAAATAATATGTGTCTGCACTAGTGAACTCTATCTCCACATTACCTCCTGAAACCCACCCACATCTGATAATTTGTTTAATAACATGCTTTTGCATCATATTAAAATTTCAGTTTCTTGGGAAACCCCCTCCCCACTTCCCATGCACCTCTTATTTTGCTTTCTTCCCTTTTTCTAGGGGGTTATAAAACACCATGGTTCTATTAGTGTCTATTAGCTTTCAATGAAAGACATATACTTAAATTTAAACAAAATACAGTGGAAAAACAAATATAATGAACTCTGATCAATCTCCTCCACTCAATTAGAATCAAAATGTTTGTCACAGTGACACATTATAGTAAACTGACTCGTCAAACTTTCTGGAATAGACCACATGCTGTGATCAATACTAATATAGTACACCTGTCACAACTCTATAGAAACAGAATTTGTATCCTTTTTCATTAATTTGTCTATATAATGATTTATTAAATTTGTTTCATTTGCACTAATTAGATATAAAGAAAAGTGCATTGGAGCTGGCCACTGATGAGTGCTCACAGGTTATGGTGGACCTACGCGGTGGCTTAGAGAAAAGATAGTTCACACTTCCACCTATATGGCCCGATTGGGCGCCTGTGACCAGAACTCACGCATATCAGGGTTAGACTCGCACACAGAAAGGATTGATGCCTTGAAGTGTGGGCTAGATCCGCCAGAACAGACAGTTACAATCAACAAGATGGCATGATCATGAAATGCTTGTACAATGTCCATGTGTGGGCTGAAAGCTTGAAATGCACATTTCTTTGCATAGGAAGGTCACATGAAGATTCTGATACCGTTTTTGCGATGTATACGGAAAAAGCTTTCATATAACACCCATATTGGGGAGGTCCCTAAATTTTAGGAGCCTCGAATTAGCCTAAAAATGCTAGTCCTAAAAAATAAGGATGTCATTCTAAAAATAGTAAATTCTGTACCCTGACTGTGCTTACTAAATTTGGTTGTTTCTATTCTTGACAGTATTCAGCCCAAAAAGGAAGGCCATTGAGAAGAGACAAGTGTCAAGACACTTGTCACCCAAGTTTCCAAGTGTCCCACCACTTGTCACATCTCATGACATGTGGCTGGACACTTGTCTTGTGCTACTCCACTTTCCCCTTTTGTACTAGCTCTTCCCTCTCCTATAAATAAGAGCTCGTTTTTCTTCATTCAGCATCATTTTTCTTTGCTGTAAACTCATGTATAGCACCCACACATAGCCAGAAACTGGCCCCATCCATCCCTATCATCTTCCCCCACTTCGCCATTATCAAATTCCTCCATATTCCCTCTTCTATCACTGCTGTTTTACAGGACAGCAAGCCTGTGAATTCATTACAGAACCTCCTTCTCGAGCTCTTTCCTCCATTTTAGCAACAAGAAGCAAGCCCTATCCATGTACTGTTGATCAACGATGGAGAAAGGCTGATTTTCCCTCTTTCTTCTCTCATAGTGTAAAGAAATCAGTTCTTATCATTGCATAATAGATAATGCATGTGTGTTTGTACATCTTTGCATGATCTTGTGAGAGTGAGAATTACTTCTCCTCACTCTCAGGTTGATTGTAACTGAGCTCTTCCATAAGGGACTTGGGTTGAGCAGAAATACATTCCTTCCGGGGGGGGTTGTTTTCCCATCTTCAGCCCTCAATCTTGTCTCCATTACTTTTATATTTTCATGGCTGTAATTTTGTGAGTAATTTTCATTTTCAGCTTTAAGTGTTCATTCTCTTTTATATTAAATCTCGAAAACAAGCGAATATCATAATTGTTAAGCATACTACGTTGTTCGGGGCGTTTACAGTAGTATCAGAGCTTTGGCTCGGTCCTCACCCCAACACTAGTAGTGCTTACAATTATAAGTTTGTTTCTTTTCAGCCCTTGCATTGAGTGCTTGAGCATATTTTTCTTAGAGTCTCAATGGATCAGTCGAGTACTATCCTTCAAGCCATTCAAAGTCTTAGAGAGGAGAATCAGCGAATTTGTGAGCAACTTCTCAAACTAGAAAATCTTGAGAATCCCAAAGAATTCAAGGAAAGAAGCCCATCTGCTACAAGGAGACAAAGCCATAACAATGAAAGGAGCCGATCAAGAAGTCCAACTACTTCTAAGAGGCAGTCCCATTCTACTTCAAGACAAAGAAAGAGATCACATCGAAGCCCATCCTCTTCTTCAAAGTCATCTGGCGCCTACTCTGATGGACCCTCTTCTAGTGACGAAGAGTCACACCCTTCTCGTGGAAGACCTCACCATCGTCAAAGGCATCGACATTCTTCACCCTCGTCTCCATCTTCATGCCCATCAAGCACTTCATCATCTTCAACCTCAAGATCCGGGCATGGACGAAGGTATAAGAAGAAGAAGAAGACTAAGTCACTATCTCAACTTGAAAAGAAGATTAAGTTCAATATGTATGATGGTTCCCGAAATCCTAATCTTCTTCTGAATTTTATTCGTCAATTTCAAATTTTGTATGGTCATGACAAGTATAAAGAAAAAGAAAAGATTAAGTTTGCAGCCTTACATTTGACCGACTTAGCCCATACTTGGTGGACGGGGTTGGAATATGATCATGCCGCCCCAAAATCATCGCTGTCCTTTGTTCGCATGATACAAAGCCAATTTCTTCCTGTTCATTTTAAAAGAGAAGTAAAAATGGAATGGGATCGGCTTTGGCAAAGGAAAAATGAGTCACTTGGTGACTATACCAAGAGATTTTGGGAGCTACTTTTGAAGGTCCAACATTTCAAGAAGATCAGCAGTTCGGAAAAGCTTAGGAAGTTTCAAGGAGGTTTGCATTTTAAACTTCCTACTGCTCTTAATCATTATCATTGTTCTAGTCTCAGGAAAATCATGAACCATGCTAAGACATGGAAAATGGAGCACAATGGCAACAAATCATTCCAAAAGAATGATAAGAAGAGAGTAGCTGATGATGAGGAGTATTCAGCCCCAAATGAAGGACAAAAACAGCGGCAAAAGCAACCATCAAATCAAAAGAAGATGAAGCCCTATGCACCTCCTAATGCTCCTCAATTTCGCTCCAATCTATACCCACAAGCAAAGCAACTTTCCGAAGAAGAAAAGCAACGCGTCATGAAAGAAGGGAAGTACTTTAAATGTGGACAAACAGGCCACATAGCGAAGCAATGTCCAAACAAAGGACAAAGCAAGGTTTCTGACAACAAGCCTAAGTCGCCAGTGAAAATCAATGCTATCAGTGATGTAGTTGCAAACACAACTCACACTCCAGAGATGCGCAAATTAGTAAAAGCTTGGGGACAATTGCAAGGTAAGCAAGCACTATTCTTGATAGATCTTGGGGCGAATGAAAATGTCATTTCCTTGCAATTAGCTAAAGAGCTTGGATTAAAAAATGAAGAGATGGATACTCCGGCAGAAGTTCACCAAGCTTTAAATGCCAATGAAGGTGACACAGTGAAGACTGTGACACCCTACATTGGCAAGCTCAAGTTTCAAATTCAAGGCTACAGTGACGAAGATACCTTCTGTATCGGAGACCTTAATGGTTGCGATGTGATTCTTGGCATGTCCTCGAATCATAGAGTAGATTCAACCATCTTCTCTCAAAAACAGAAGGTAGAACTCACCAACAAAGGCAAGAAGTACGAGATCCAAGCTCGAGTTTCTAGAGACACCATACCTATGGTAAGCCATATGCAAGTCTCTAGAGCAATTAAGGATTGTGTTCAATGTTGTTTGCTTTATATCACTGATGTAAAAGATAATATGAATGCTGAAAACCAAGAGCGACTTCAGCTCTTGGAAAAGTATAAAGATTGTTTTTCGGAAGATCTTCCTTATTAGCTTCCCCCAAAAAGGCCAGAAGACCATCATATTGATATTATTCCGGGCAGTTCTCCTCCTAATATAGCACCATACCGTGTGAGCCGTCCTCAACAAGAAGAAATCAGAAAGCAAGTCGAAGACCTACTCAGCCGTGGGCTCATCATTTTGTTCACCTGTTGTTCTTGTTCAAAAGAAAGATGACACATTCAGGATGTGCATTGATTATCGAGCCCTCAACAAAATCACTGTGAAGAATCAGTTTCCTATTTCCAGAATTGACATTTTGGATCGTCTAGGAGGCTCAAAGGTTTTCAACCACATTGATTTAAAGAGTGGTTATCATCAAATTAGGGTAATACCACAAGATGTACACAAAACTGCTTTCCATACTTCATACGGTCTTTATGAATTATTGCTGGTTCCTTTCAGATTAACCAATGCACCAGCCACCTTTAATCGAATGATGGAGCACATCTTTAGAGAGCATCGACAATATGTCGATACTTTCTTTGATGATATTCTTGTCTTTAGCAAGAATGAAGAGGAGCATCATCAGCACTTGGAGATTGTTCTGCAATTACTTCAACAAAATCAACTCTTGGTAAATGGTAAAAAGAGTGAATTTTTCATGCATAAAATAAATTACCTTGGGCATGTCATCTCTTCTGAAGGGATTCAGATGGATTCTGAAAAGATCAAGATAATCCAAGAATGGCCTCATCTTCATGATGTACATGAGGTACAATCGTTTCTTGGCTTATGCTCTTATTACCGCCGCTTCATCAAGCATTTTGCACAGATGGCTTCTCCACTTCATGACCTTACAAAGAAGAAGACCTCTTTCCAATGGAAAGAAAAAGAGAAGGCAGCCTTTACAAGGCTGAAAACAGCTTTTACTTCTGGACCTATTCTTATCATTCCAGATTTGGTAAAACCATTTAAGATGGAAGCAGATGCTTGTGGTGATTGTGTTGGTGCAGTGCTAAATTAAACAAGGCCATGCCGTAGCCTTTGAAAGCCGTCGTCTAAATGATGTGGAGATAAGGTATGACATTTATGAAAATGAGCTCTTAGCACTGATTCATGCTTTGAAGATATGGAAACATTATCTTTTAGGCAATGAATTCCTTATTAAAACTGATCATCAGAGCTTGAAGTATTTCAAGACTCAAAAGCATTTGCAGAAGAAACATGCAAGATGGAAAAATTTCTTGTCTATAATTCATTTTCAAATTATGTACACTCCAGGGAAACAAAATATAGTTGCTGATGCACTTTCTAGAAAGCCTCGCATTGCAACTATTGCAATGGCTCATCATGAAGATTTTCAAACGATGAAGAATACTTATGATGAAGATACTAATTTTGCAGCAATTTGGTCAAATTTATAGCAAGGAGATTCTCATCCAAATTATTCCATCAAAGACGGTTACCTTCTCATGAACAATCGCCTTTGTGTCACTCTTCCTGTTTGACAAAAGGTGCTTAAAGAAAGTCACGAACCCCCTTATGCACGGCATAGAGGGAGGCCAGTCACTCTAAGTGCAATTGAGCGCTACTTTTATTGGCCAACATTACGAAGACATACATATAACTTCATTGAGGCTTACCTAGTATGCCAAAAATCCAAGTATGATAGGCAGAAGACTCCAAGATTGTTGCAACCTCTTCCAGTGCCCAAAGATCCATGGGAATCTATCACAATGGATTTCATCTCAGGTATTCCAAGAACACCTCAAGGTCATGATATGATTTGGGTCATAATTGATCGATTCAGCAAGCAATCACATTTTATTCCGTGTCATAAAACATTGAAATCCGCACAAACTGCAAGACTTTTCATTCAACATATCTTCAGATTACATGGTATGCCTTCTGAGATCATTTCAGATAGAGACTCCAAATTCACAAGTAACTTTTGGCGTGCTTTATTTGAGAATTTGGAAACCACTTTAAAGTTCTCCTCGGCTTTTCATTCTCAAACTGACGGCCAAACAGAGGTGATGAATCTCACTCTTTTGGATATGTTGAAAGCTTATGTTAGTGAACATAAGTCACAATGGGAGAAACATCTTCCATTATTGAAGTTTGCTTACAACAATACAATCCACTCATCCATAGGGAAAGCTTCAAATGAAATAGTACAGAGTAAAGTAATTTCTCCTCCAATTATTCGCACTAAAGATAAGATTTTTGTTACTAATGAGTTTGCTTCCGATTTAAAAACAGCAATCAATCAAGTTCGAGCCACTATCAAAGTTGCCCAAGAGCGACAAAAAAAGCAAGCAGATAAACGAAGAAGACCTTTGGCTTTTGAAAAAGTTCAATATGTCTTGCTAAAGTTTGATAAAAGCAGGCTCAAACAAGGTTCCGATCAAAATTTATCTTTTCCAAAGCTCTCCAGTAGATACTTTGGACCCTTCAAAGTGATTGAGAAAATAAATGCAGTTTCTTATCGACTTGAGCTTCCTGCTCATTGGAAAATACACAATGCTTTTCATGTAAGTTTGCTAAAACCTAACATAGGACCAGAACCAAAGGAACCCATTACCACGAAAAATCTTACTAAAATTCAAGAATCTACCCACAACAGATGCACAATGTGGGTAGATGAAAAATTCATGAAGGATTACCCAGACATTCTTCAACTATATCAAGAAGCTGAATAAAAGCTAGAGGGCTATCACAACTCTATAGAAACAGAATTTGTATCCTTTTTCATTAATTTGTCTATATAATGATTTATTAAATTTGTTTCCTTTGCACTAATTAGATATAAAGAAAAGTGCATTGGAGCTGGCCATTGATGAGTGGTCATAGGTTATGGTGGACCCACGCAGTGGGTTAGAGAAAAGATAGTTCACACTTCCACCTATATGGCCCAATTGGGCACCTGTGACCAGAACTCACGCATATCAGGGTTAGACTCGCACATAGAAAGGATTGATGCCTTGAAGTGTGGGCTAGATCCGCCAGAACAGACAGTTATAATCAACAAGATGACATGATCACGAAATGCTTGTACAATGTGCATCTGTGGGCTAAAAGCTTGAAATGCACATTTCTTTGCATAGGAAAGTCACATGAAGATTCTGATACCGTTTTTGCGATGTACACGGAAAAAGCTTTCATATGACACCCATATTGGGGGGGTCCCTAAATTTTAAGAGGTCCCTAAATTTTAGGAGCCTCGAATTAGCCTAAAAATGCTAGTCCTAAAAAATAGGGATGTTATTCTAAAAATAGTAAATTCTGTACCCTGACTGTGCTTACTAAATTCTGGTTCTTTCTATTCTTGATAGTATTCAGCCCAAAAAGGAAGGCCATAGAGAAGAGACAAGTGTCAAAACATTAGTCACCCAAGTTTCCAAGTGTCCCACCACTTGTCACATCTCATGACATGTGGCTGGACACTTGTCTTGTGCTACTCCACTTTCCCCTTTTGTACTAGCTCTTCCCTCTCCTATAAATAAGAGCTCGTTTTTCTTCATTCAGCATCATTTTTATTTGCTGTAAACTCATGTACAGCACCCACAGATAGCTAGAAACTGACCCCATCCATCCCTATCATCTTCCCCCACTTCTCCATTATCAAATTCCTCCATATTTCCACTTCTATCACTGCTATTTTATAGGACAACAAGCCTGTAAATTCATTACAGCACCTCCTTCTCGAGCTCTTTCTTCCATTTTAGCAACAAGAAGCAAGCCCTATCCATGTACTGTTGATCAACGATGAAGAAAGGCTGATTTCCCCTCTTTCTTCTCTCATACTGTAAAGAAATCAGTTCTTATCATTGCATAATAAATAATGCATGTGTGTTTGTACATATTTGCATGATCTTGTGAGAGTGAGAATTACTTCTCCTCACTCTCAGGTTGATTGTAACTGAGCTCTTCCCTAAGGGACTTGGGTTGAGCAGAAATACATTCCTTCCGGGGGGGGGGGGGTTGTTTTCCCATCTTCAGCCCTCAATCTTGTCTCCATTACTTTTATATTTTCATGGCTGTAATTTTGTGAGTAATTTTCATTTTCAGCTTTAAGTGTTCATTCTCTTTTATATTAAATCTCGAAAACAAGCGAATATCATAATTGTTAAGCATACTACGTTGTTCGGGGCGTTTACAACACCCAATAGTGCATGTGGGCTTACAAACAAGGCTAGGATGAAGGTCTGCGAGGTACCTCACCAAAGTTTTGATCCATGACTAGATCAAGTATGATTGTTCATACTTCCCAAACCAATAAATAGAAATGTAGAAGGCTCCGACCATTTTTTACGCAAGTTCAAATCAACATCACATAAAACTCATTAAGATGAAAGAGCCATAGCAACAAAGGTCCATGGGCCTCCTCAGTATCACCAATGTGTGCAATTCATTGTATCTCAAGACTTCACAAGCAAGAAATCTTTAGATATGACCTTGCAAATGGTGTCATTACTCATATCCTCTCTCTAAAATGTCACTAGAGTCTCAAGCAACTCCAAAACAAAGAGGAACACTCTTGAGTCAAACCACCTAACCCGAAAAGAAAGTAGTCGTTTTCTTTGTGAAAGTTTCTAATACTGACAAGGCTTTCATCTTGTAAATCATCTCCCAAACTTTTCAGAGATTATTCCATCTATTATCATGTCGTTCCTCACTTTGTGAAACCTTCCAAAACCAATGAGGCTTTTATCTTCTAGATTATCTCTTGTAACTTTTTGAAAAGTTTGATTCCATCACATATCATTTTCTATGCATATTCCACAGTTTGAATGCTCAGCAGTAAATTTAACAGCAAGCCACTTTGTGCATCCACTCAAACCCTCCTATACAAACCTTTCAACCTAACATACCCATGACCCATCCCTCCTAAAACAACTCTATACAAACCTTTCGTCTTAACATATCCATGACCCATCATCAGAATTTATTACTAGTTGCATATTTTAAAAACCCGAATTGAGCATTTCCATTAATATATCACATTACAAAATATTCAAGTGCTATTATATTCCAATGCCAAAACAAAGAATGTGCAAAGGGAAGTCGTTACAAACACCATGCACAAAGGCCCAGTCTTAGGAATTTCCCTCTAAGCTAGCTAGGTGTATCAGTATGAAAGAACAAAATAGTTGTACAAACATTTGCCAGTGTGTTCTATTTCTGTTTATCTTTCCACTTTCCTGATGTTCAAACCAGCACAAACATTGGTTTACTGCAAAAGAAGACCATGGCTCATCTCCGTTGCATTAGTTGAGATTATCACAACTTTGAAAATGCTTGTTTTACTAAATCCATTACAACATGGCAGTTGGCAAACAAAGAATATTAGCACCACAATGCATGCTGAAATTCGTAAACATTCATCTTTTTACTTATAGGCAATGATTGTGATGGAAAAGTTTGTGCCCACGAATACTACAATTTCACATGACCCATCTCACCTCGAACTCAAATCAGCAAACTAAGTTTGTAAGGATGAGCAAATAGAGAGCAAACTTGACTATCTTAAACAAGACCCATCTCACCTCAAACTCAAATCAGCAAACTAAGTTTGTAAGGATGCGCAAATAGAGAGCGAACTTGATTATCTTAAACAAAGGAACAAGAAGAAATGCCCATTCCTTCTTCTTCTGACTTTGAATCTTGTATTTAGAAAGAGAAGAAGAGCTTTACTAAGAGAACTGGCCATAAGAAGGGGTGAAGATGAAGACTAGAAGCATTAGGGCTGCTTCAACATTAGAGACTCCCATTTCTTCCCCACTATACTTGGACATGGCCTAAGACTTTGTGTATTTATAACTGAGTAGGAACGATCATCTTACAGCCATACAACAGCTACAAAATGCCCAAGAATATATTTTTCTCTCACATGCATTTTGACAAACGTATGACCATGCATTCGCATTTAGGACATGTGATGTATGTGCTATTTTGAACTCAGACATAAACTCTTTTTCCCAATTAGTAGAGACAGCAATAGAATTTCATGCAAAAAAGACTTTCATAAACGACAGTTACTAATTTGGCAATGCTCTTTCACACACAATGCCATGCCTGCATCCCTGCAGTGTGCTGTGTCAAACTTGCCAAAATAGTGATTTTCTGGCAGATAGGTCAGACATAAACTCTTTTTCCCAATTAGTAGAGACAGCAATAGAATTTCATGCAAAAAAGGCTTTCATAAACGACAGTTACTAATTTGGCAATGCTCTTTCACACACAATGCCATGCATGCATCCCTGCAGTGTGCTGTGTCAAACTTGCCAAAATAGTGATTTTCTGGCAGATAGGCCTATCCCCTCCCCATGGTTTTTCGACACCTTGATCATAATCATGAAACTTTTTTCTTCACTGGAGCATAGGGCAGTGATCAACTTGGAAGTGCTTGTACTTGAACTTCCACATTCACACTTCCAATGTATACTTTGAAAGGGACAGCAAATACTTGAGTCATAGATTCATGCTTCAATTTTTTTATTATTGTGTATCTCTGAATAACTCAACATCATAACATCCCCCCTCTATCTCAAAGAGACAATCTATCTCCCAAACTCACAAATAGGCCTTTTACATTTTCCATTTCTTAGAATCCAATAGATTTTGAATGATACCAAGAGAAATGTTTACAAGTCTCTACATGTGCCCCATTACTACTCTGCTTGGAAATTTTATCTTCAACTAGTCTAGCATCCTATTTCTGAAAATTTTAGAGTGACTGTAAGGGCCATAGTTTCTCTAGAAACCTTGATAACAATGTTGTTTGAAGGCTACTCTAGCATAGATGTCAATGCAACTACTTCCCAAGTCACTATGATCTCTCCATCCACCCTTGAAAAATGGCAAATACAAAGTATGAGTTGCCAAGCAATAGAATGAGAACTTCAGCTTACTTGTGCCCAGCATAACTCTCAGCTTCCTGACTTCAAAATCTATATTTTCGAAAACCAGTCATAGCATCTCAATAAACAATCCAAGCACATCAACAGAATGAAACGTGCTTGACTTCAAACTTTCAATGAGCTGTAGCATGTGTTTCAACTTCAAACCATGAATCTCTTCAATTGTTGAGTGCCATGGCATTGCCTCATCTGTTTGCAGCACAAAAATCACTCTTGAATAATATGATAGCAACAAGAATAATTTGAGTGCAAAACGATAACATTGTATTATATTAACGATGAAAGGATGGGACTACTTGCATGTACATTGAATTATATTAATGCAAGGATGGGACTACTTGCATGTACACCTATCACTGTTTGTCAGTAGCATGTGTGTGATCATTTGGATGGTGTTCCACCATAGTCACATGCAATGGAAACAACAACAAGAACCCCCAAAATTATTATAACAGCAATGGCTCAAGATTAAGAAACAGAAACATCTGATAAACAGTTTGGAAGCATCAAACACCTACGCCTCTTGGCTAAAAATGCGAAAAAGAAAACTTTGAGAAGCAAAATACTGTAAATTGATAAAGGTAGTGAGAAAATTAGTCACCAAGCACTTGGAGTTGTTAAGTACAAAAGGTATGATACCATACAATACAATAGAATACAGTACTAAATGGTACCGTAAGATTTTATAAGGTATAGTATGATGTTACTACCCAAAAAAAAAAAAAAAAAATCAACTTGATTTATTTGGACTAAAGATGATAGAACAAATAAAATAAAGTCTAAATAACAATGTTATTCTGAGAATATAAGATGAATACATGAGGGTAACACACCAAAACCTCTATGGTATATCCGCATGCACAACATGTGCTACAACTTTCAAGTACATAGATGGAAGTATGAATGATCATACAAATAAGAGAAGTGTAGGCTTGAGAGAGAGAGAGATGAGAGGTTTCAGAGAAAGAGGATGAGAGACACAGAGAGAGAGAGAGAGAGAGAGAGAGAGAGAGATGTTGAACGTCACGAAGATTGTGTGTCTACACCTACCTTTCCCTACCTGACCTGCACGCCCTGCATTCCTGTGGGCCTAGGGCCTTTGCACCACCCACCTACTCTTTAACTGGCCTGTTGCCTGTGCCTGCAGCATGCAGGGTAGGCTGTGCAACACACACACACACACACACACACACACACACACACACACACACACAGAGGGCACAGCGTCCTGATCACCTCAACCCGCCACTTTTGCACAGCCTGTTCAAGGCTTACAGGCCTGTGCGACTCTACCCTGCCCCTGCATGTGCAGGGCTGAGGCTAAGAGTGACCCTGAACGCTGACCTGCTCAACTTTGCCAACCTGTGCAACACAGCAGACAGCTGCTGTGATTCTGCACACCTGCTGTGGCCTTGCAAACCTGCCGCGTAATCAGCACCCCATTGGAGGCAGGGGCTGCTGAAGCGCGACTTGTGCTGCTGCCGACCTTCAGACCTCCCATGATGCTGCTGTGAGCCTGAACTGATGATTCTGCTGAGGGGGTGCAACTTGACTGCATCAGATGACCAGCTGAGAGAGAGACAGTCAATTGACTGTTGAGTGAGACAAATAGCAAAGATCTCTCTGTTGTCCACCAAATTTGGTTGACATTTGCTCCAAATGGTTGAGAAATGCTGAGATCTCCTGAGAATGGGTTGGAGAAGGTGAGAGAAAGCCAAAATGAGAGAGAAATCTGATTTTCATCACAAGAAAACCCTAAATTCTGCCTGCTGCCTGCTCCAGACTGCATTTAATGCAGTCACCTACTATTGGTAGGCACCTCAAAGATGTTGTCACCTGATCAGCAATGCTGTTGCCAGCCCTTGGAAGGTGACTCCTTGATGTCCCCTGCCTACTGAGGCCTCCACATGGCTATCTTCTGTAGGAAATTGTTGTTCGTTGATCCAAAAATGGACCAGTAACTCTCTCTCTCTCTCTCTCTCTCTCTCTCTCTCTCTCTCTCTCTCTTGTGAAGTTAATTGAATTAAGTAGTAAATATTCTCTCTGTATCTCTTACTTTCTGTTACATCAGACCATCACGTCATCCTCTCTCTCTCTCTCTTTTTTTTTTCGTAAAAGGTAATTGTATTAATTACGAAAAAAAGTACAATATTACATGATTACATGAGTACAAGAGACACGAGGGCCCTAGGCCAACGTGTGGGAAATCCCCGGACTAGTATACTAAAAAGGTTACACCAATCATGGCAAGGACCCAGAGGCAATTGCCAAATGCCAGGAACGCAAATCCTCCCAAGGGAGTAAGTCAGAGTGCCTGATGAGATCTAGCTCCCAATGCAAGAGCCCTTTAAGCCTTGCAATATGTCGCGGTACATTAGAGGCCGAATCAAAGAGAAAAGCATTTCGGGTGGTCCAAATGTGCCAACATCCCCAGTATCTGAAAAAGTGAAACAAGATCTTCATATGTAACGGTGGCGGTGTGGGATACTTTGGGCGCACAAAAACCCAATCGAAAGGAGTCAGTGAGGACCCCACCACTGCGCGCCAAATTTGCAACAAGAGTGACCAGATATTCTTGGCGAGCGGGCAAGAAAGAAAACGATGTCGGGCCGATTCCGTCGTAGTGGTGCAGAAGAAACAATTGCCATTCGAGATTCGACGCTTGGAAAGGGCCGAGGCAAGAGGAAGACCACCAATCAGTATCCGCCACAGAAAGACCTTGCATTTGAAAGGTGCCTTATTCTGTCATCCCTCCATCAGCGTTGCCTGCCACCAGGACAGTGATTTCCGCAGGCTCCAAACAGTATTAGCTTTCACACCCAGCCATTGGTGATCTTTAATGAGAAGATGATACACCTGATTAGTAGCGGCCTTTTCCAGACTCAACCAGCCTGCAAGGTCCCACTCCTGCCAAGGGCGATCCATAGCCAGGGCAAGAAAGGATTGCCTATCCCGAAGTTCCGACGAAAGCTTCCCCTATAAATCACGGTATCCGCGCGGGATCCGGAAAAGTCTCCTAGCAGTCCGAAACGAGGCGAGGACATTGCGAGTAGCAAGGGTAGCATCCGCAATCGAAGTCACACCCAAACGGGCCATACGGTTAAATCTTGGTCTGAGCTGGTGTTTATCTTCCCATGAAAGCAATCTGGATACTGCCAACAATTCCATCTGAAAAGAATTAGTCTGCAAGCGGTCCCCTACAGGATGCCAGCGGGCCTTTTGGAGCACCACTTTCCAAGAGCCGACCAAGTGCAGTAACAAAGAGGAAGAGGGACTGGAAAATCGAGAGTCAGCATTAAGGACATGCCACCATGAGGCCCGAAGCCGTGTGTTACCCTGGCGGAGCCCGCTGTCCTCGAGAAAATAACGGGCTATGATGGTCCACGGGTGGTGATCCACACACATGGCACGAAAAAGAGACCAACGAAGAGCCAGCATATAAGTTTCCGCATCCAAAAGAGCACCACCACCCATGCGCTTAGGGGTACATGCATGTGACCATGAAATCCAGGAAATGCCTGCCTTCAGTGAATCCTTCTTCCATAGCATGAAACGAATGGGATGAGTGAGAGCCTTCAAAGTAGTGGGCGTCCATGGCAGTAATGGCACCAAATACGTCAGCATTGGTAGCATAATTGTCTGAGCCACTTTGAGGCGGACATGAAACGGCCAGGCTTGCGACTTCCAATACATAAACTTCGCGGCCAGTTTTTGTGAAATCCACTGCAACAGGTCCTTTGGCCGCACATCCACTCCCAATGGGTATCCAAGATGCCTGACAATGGAGCCACAGGAAACCACCTGACCCTGCCAGCCTAATGACTGTAAATCAGGCTCCGTGCAACTGAGCATGGCTGACTTAAAGGCATTGATGCGAAGACCAAAGGCTTGACCAAAGAGCGTCCAAACATCTAATGCCTTGCGAATGTTATCCCTGTCCGCCTGCAAAATCATAAAGGAGTCATCAGCCAAAGATTGGCGAATGAAGTGCTGCCCCAAAGGAAGAGATAACCCTGTCAGCTGGGCAGAAGCCGCCATGGAGGATAACATTGAAAGGACCGGGTGAGTCGCCAAGGCAAAGAAGAGAGGACTCAAAGGGCAACCTTGTCGGACCGAGCGTGCAAGGACAAATGGCTCTGTAACTCCACCATTAAGCATAACTCTTAAAGAAGACCAGTCCACACAGTCAAACGCCTTTTCCAGGTCCAATTGAATCAAGACCACTTGCTGATTGGAGTGCCGCGCATAGTCAATAGCCATTTGCACATTTAAGATATTATGCAAAATGTTGCCGCCCTTGATGAAACCATATTGGAGAGGGTGCACAATAGCTGGAAGGTGCTTGTGAAGCCGATTTGCCAGCACTTTGGAAAAGATTTTATACATCGTGCCCATCAACGAAATCGGTCTCCAGTGTTGCAGCTTTGACGGCGAAGGCACCTTGGGAATCAGTTTGATAAGGCCTTCTTTCCATGAAGAAGGCATGACCCCTGTTTCCCAAACCTGCTGAAACATGACCACCAATGGCTTTACCAACTGCGTGGCCGAGTGCTCAAAAAATTCATTGGTGAGACCATCCCAACCAGGACTTTTATCCTTAGGCAGGTGCAACAAAACATCCATAACCTCCTCTTCGCAAATATCCGCCTCCAAAGTGGCTTGCATATCAAATGGAACCTGCTGCTGGACCAGATGATAGAAGACCGAGCGGGCATGTGTAATCTGGCGAGAAGGCAAGGGAGAAGAACCAAAAAGATCCATAAAATAATTTCTGCACATATTGATAATGGTCAGCGGATCAGTGACCATGCGACCTTCCGAATCCTGGAGTCGAGTCATATTTTCGCGAGCCGGAGAAGCATGCAAGGCGCGAAAGAACTTATGAGACTGACAGGCACTATCTTGCAATGTGTCAATCAAGTTATGCAGCTTGGCCTGCTGATAAGATTTCAAGCTAATACTTGAATAAGATGGGCCAAACGCCGCTCCAGTGACAGCAGAAAATCATCATCTGGGGAGTCCAGGAGCAAGGAACGGACCAAGGCCAATAAGTCCTCTGCTGCATGTCGACGGCGGCGACAAAGAGAGGCATTATGAATCCCATACTGCCGAGCCACCCGCTGCACATTAGAGAGCAGGCGTGCAAACGAAGCCAAGCCCTCGGAGGCGAAGTCCAATAAGAACCTCTCAATCAATTGCTGCCTATAACCCTGAAAAATTGGATGCTTCAAATAAGAGGAGTTGAAGCGTAAAGGGAGCTTATCCAACAACTGCATAAAAGGTGCAATAGATTGTGCCCGCATCTCAAGCTGGAGGGGAAATGATCCGACAACGCATATTGCTGCAAGACCTTCATCTCCAACATCTCCGGAAGAAAATCATCCCCCTGCATGATATACATTCTGTCCAACCGCGACCAAGTGGTTGCATATTGTGCGGAATGAAAAGTAAAACCTGAAACAGAAGGGTGAAGCCACGACCAAAGATCTTGCTTAAGGACGTGCAAAGCAAAGGAGTTCCACACCCGGCTTTCCGGCATATCCATTACCGAATGCCCTAAGGTGGACTGAGAAGAGTCAAGACACATATGGAAATCTCCCATCAAAAACCCCCTTCGGCCAAGTGACATGGAGCCGTGCAAAGTCGACCATAGATCCCGTCGGGATGCGGGATCATTCGGAGCATAGAATCCCAACAACCATAAAATTTCTCCTTCAAATAAGACTTCGATTACCAGAAAGCGGCCCTGCACATCATTTTTAACAAGAACAGGCTGGTATTTCTCATGGACAATCATCAGCACGCCCGAATAGTGCGTAGCATGTGTCCGTGCATAAAACAGACGGAATCCATGACAATCTACAACTTTTCCTGCCTCACCGTGACTTTTGTGCTCCACTACACACAATACATCCCACTGGTTCTCATGCAAGACAGACCACATGGTATGTTGCTTATGGCGAGAGCAAATGCCTCGCACATTCCACGTGGCAATCTTCATATATTTTCAAAGAAGGAAGTCAAGAACGAGGCGCCTGTTGCCTCGATTGCACCTTTTCCGCGAGAGCATCCAGGACACCCTCATCCAGAAAATCGGCCAATATTGCAAACGAATTCGGGCGACCTGCTTTAGAGGTAGAAGGGAAATCCACTGCCTTGGGAGTAGGGCGGGGATAACGCCTATCCCAAGGTGTAATCACATTACCTTTTGCATCAAATGCTAGCTTAGCAAGTGGGCCCTTGGGGCCCTCTGAATAGACTTTCCTTGAAGCCGGATTACGGGGGGCGGACGGGGCCATAGTACGCGCAGCCTGCTGTGAGGTGACCATGTCTTTCCTGCGCGTGTACGTGCGCACAAAATCCGAGGAAGCATAAAGCCCAGGATCTGCCAGGCATGCGTCCAACTTTTTACCTTTTTTTTGTCGTGCCTCAATCCAGTCAGTGCTAGGGGAATCCAAACCCCGGACCTGTTGTTGGCCTTTATCTATGGCAGTAGGTGGCTGAAGGGTCTCCTGCGTCGGGGCATCAAGTACCATGTCATCCTTGGGCTGCACAACCTGCGGCGCCTCAGAGGACGGTTGCCGGTCCGGGCATTCGGCCATAAAATGCCCTAATTTACCACATGAAAAGCAGTGGCCGGCAAAATTGCCCCATTTCAGGCGAAAATGCAAAGGATGCATGCTAGAACAATTGAGGCAAAGCCACGCAGGCCTTTTCCTGGCAATATCCTATAACATGCATAAACGGTTTCGGTTCATAGCCCTGAGGCTTGGGGGAACCAGCACTGTGCCCACAACCGCCATCGCGTCCTTCAACAATGGCCAATATACCGCTGGACAATTTTCCACTTCCACCCACACCGGACATTCTCGTTGAAGCAGACGCTGGAAGTCAGCCATAGGGCGCCATGGTACCACATGGACCAGGCGGCGATCAAAGAATAGTGGCAACCTCAACAGGAGCTCAGCTCGATGCGATTCCGATTTCAATAGCACCTCATAAAAGCCGCGAGGTCCAAGGAAGATCTCCTCAACACACTCCCCTTGCAATAAATGGTGCATCCACTGGCGAATATGTGAGAGCACTGGGATCCTGCCGGTGAAAAAAAGTATAACTGCCCGGTCATAAAACACCGAGAAGGACCGCAAGACTGATTTTGGGTCCACCGTGGCTTCCAGCACATCATCCGCAGCCGCAGCAGAGAAAGTTTCATTATTATGCTGGACATAATCGCCAAGCAGAGTATTGGCAAAGTCCAGCAAATGTTCCCAGTCAATTTCGTGCGAATCCAAAGGTTCAAAGGCAACCTGCGCATAGGAACGGTCCTGAGGACCCATTGGCTCGTCTGAAGTATGCTTGGAGCGTTTGCCTGCAGGCGGCAGTTCAGAACCCGGAGCAGGCTCCTCCGTGCATGGCACCATGTCCTCCGGCTCCTCTGCATCGGAATCAGGGCCAAGGGCTGCCATCGTCCGGTCGAGAAAATCCATATCCAGGCCAGCCATACTGCTGGCTTCTCGCTTTCGCTCGCTCCCTTACTCTCTCTCTTTCTCTCTCTATGCAAGTCCCGCAGGCCTACAAAATCAGGGAACCGCCCGCCTGCAACAACAGGACAGTGAGACTTCAACGCGGCTGCAACAGGCTTCCACGCTGATGCAGTGCAGCCGACCACAAACAGAGGGCTCTGCACCGGGCAAACGTCGAAAGGGCAGGCGAGGCGTGAAAGGGTCAGGCACAGGCCAGGCGTCGAGGGGCAGTTTGGAGGGGCACTGCTCGCTGGCGCAGCACCAGCGACCAGCGGCGGCGCTGACGCAGATCAAGGCGACAGCAGGGGTCTCTGTCGTTCGAAGCAAGCGGGGAGAAGGAGCCTCGTGTCCAGCTCCTTGACGTCGTGGCGGGATAGGCGAGCTTCTCTCTCTCTCTCTCTCTCTCTCTCTCTCTCTCTCTCTCTCTCTCTCTCTCTCTCTCTCTCTCTCTCTCTCTCTCTCTCTCTCTCTCTCTCTCTCTCTCTCTCTCTCTCTCTCTCTCTTTCTCTCTCTCTCTCTCTCTCTCTCTCTCTCTCTCTCGTAATGGATATTATATTTATAAAGTACTAAACAACAAAAAAGTTACAAAAGTCATGGCAAAGACGCAGAGGAAATTCCCATATGCCAGGGAAGTAAGTCCTCCCGAGGGAGTAAGTCAGAGTGCCGAATAAGATCTATCTACCAAAGCAAGAGACCTTTAAGCCTAGCAATATGTCCCTAAACATTAGAGGCTGAATCAGAAAGAAAAGCATTCCAAATGGTCCAATTGTGCCAATAGCCCCAGTATCTGAGAAAGTGAAACAAGATCTTCATATGCGACTCTGCCGGTGTGGGGTATTTGGGCCGCACAAAAGCCCAATCAAAAGGGCTTAGCGAGAAACTAACCACTGCTCGCCAAACTGTTAACAAGAGTGACCAGATTTTCTTAGCGAGAGGGTAAGAAATAAATTAATGACGGGCCGATTCCACATTGGTGGTGCAAAAGAAACAATTGCCATTGGAGATTCGACGCTTGGAAAGGGCTGAAGCAAGAGGAAGACCACCAATCATCACCCTCCAAAGAAAGACCTTGCATTCGAAAGGAGTCTTGTTCAACCAGCCCTCCATCACAGTTACCTTCCACCATGACCGAGATTTACGCAATCCCCATACAGTATTAGCTTTAGTAACCAGCCATTGATGATCTTTAATCAGGAGATGATACACCTGGTTAGCTGAGACCTTTTCCAAATTCACCCGGCCTACAAGTTTCCAGTCCTGCTAGGGATGATCCGAAGCAAGGGCAAGAAAGGGTTGTCTGCTCTGGAGCACCATCAAAAGCTGTCCCCATAAATCACGGTATCCACGAGGAATCCTAAAAAGCCTCCTGGCTGTACGAAACGATATCAACACATTGCGACTGGCAAGGGTGGCATCTACAACTGAAGTCAAGCCCAAACGTGCCATGCGGTTAAATTTCGATCTGAGCTCATGTTTGCCTTTCCAAGAAAGTAATCACGAGACTACCAACAATTCCAATTGAAAAGAGTTAGTAGCTAAGCGGTCCTCCGCTGGATGCCACAGAGCCTTTTGGAGAACCAATTTCCAAGAACATACCAAATGAGCAAGCAGGGAGGATGAAGGACTAGAAAACCGAGAGTCTGCATTAAGAACATGCCACCAGGAACTCCGAATTTGGGTATTACCATGCACAAGCCCGTGATCCTCAAGAAAATAACGGGCTATAAAAACCTGCAGGTGATGATCCAAGCACATGGCACGAAAAAGAGACCAACGGAGTGCCAGCATATGAGTTTCGGCATCCAAAATAGCCCTACCACCCATGCATTTGGGGGTATATGCATGCGACCAAGAAATCCATGAAATGCCTCCATACAAGGAGTCCTTTTTTCATAATATAAAACGAATGTACTGAGTAAGAGCATTCAATGTAGTAGTAGTCCAAGGCAACAATGGCAAGAA
The DNA here is from genome assembly GCF_053477565.2 of Lygodium microphyllum. Taxonomy (NCBI): domain Eukaryota; kingdom Viridiplantae; phylum Streptophyta; class Polypodiopsida; order Schizaeales; family Lygodiaceae; genus Lygodium; species Lygodium microphyllum. The sequence goes on from NC_141164.1 coordinate 17,162,742, forward strand.
ATATGTAAGCATTGGTAACATAATTGTCTAAGCCACTTTGAGGCGAACATGGAAGGACCAAGCCTGTGACTTCCAATACAGAAACTTAGCTGCCAGTTTCTGTGAAATCCACTCTAGTAGTTGCTTTGGCTGAACATCAACACCCAAAGGGTACCCAAGATGCTTGACAATGGAACCACGAGGAACAACCATTCCCTGCCAGTCTAATGACTGCAAATCTGACTCCGTGCAACTGAGAATGGCTGATTTCGAAGCATTGATATGAAGACCAAAAGCATGACCAAAGAGAGTTCAAGCATCTAATGCTTTGCGAAGATTATCCTTGTCCGCACGCAAAATCATAAAATTGTCATCAGCCAAGGATTGACTGAGGAAGTGCTGTCCAAAAGGAAGAGACAATCCAGCCAACTGAGAAGCAGCTGCCATATGAGATAACATCAAAAGAACCGGATGAGTCGCAAGGGCAAAAAAAAAAGGACTCAAAGGGCAACCCTGTCTCACAGAGCGTGCAAGGACAAATGGCTCGGTAATACCACCATTCAGCATAACTCGCGAAGAAGCCGCAGCATTATTGGTGTAGATCAAACGAGACATCGCAGTACCAAAGCCCATAGTAGACATAAGTTCTGCAATGAAGGACCAGTCTAGATAATCAAAAGCCTTTTCCAGGTTCAATTGAATCAATACCACCTCCTGATTAGAGTGCCTTGTATAGTCAATAGCCATTTGCACATTTAAGACATTATGTAGAATGTTTCGGCCCTTAATGAAACCATATTGAAGAGGATGCACAATGGCAGGAATATGCTTATGGAGCCGATTCGCCATCACTTTGGAAAAGATTTTATACATAGAACCCATCAAAGAAATTGGTCGCCAATGTTTCAACATAGACGACGAAGTAACTTGTCGAAGCAGTTTGATAAGGTCTCCTTTCCATGAGGAAGGCATAAACCCCCTTTCCCAAACTTCCTGAAACATAGCTGTCAATGGTTTCACCAGTCGGGTAGCAAAAACCTCAAAGAATTCATTAGTGAGACCATCCCAACCGAGACTTTTATCCTTGGGCAAGTGTAACAAAACATCCATAACCTCCGCCTCACAAATATCTGTCTCCAAAGTAGTTTGCATGTCATGTGGAACCTGATTGCGGACCAAATCATAGAAAACTGAGCGGGCATGAGTAATTTGGTTAGAAGGTGAAGGAGTAGAACCAAGAAGGTCGAGAAAATAATTCCTACACATATTCACAATAGTGTGAGGATCAATGACCATTTGACCTTCTGTATCTTGGAATCTAGTCATATGCTCTCGAGCAAGAGATGCTTGGAGAGCTCGAAAGAACTTATGAGTCTGACAGGCATTATCTTGCAAATTCTCAGTCAAATTTTGCAATTTGGCCTGCTGATAAGATTTCAACTGAAACTCTTTAATAAGATCAGCCAAATGCATAGCCAATGGCAGTAGAAATACATCATCTAGAGTCTGCACCAGTAGAGAACGAACCAAAGCCAATAATTCCTCCGCTACTTGTCGACGCCGCCGACAAAGAGAGGCACGATGAATCCCATACTGTCGAACAACCCGCTGCACATTAGAGAGCAATCGTTCAAAAGAGGCATTGCCCTCAGAGGAGAAGTCCAATAAAAATCCATCAATCAATTGCTGCATATAACCCTGAAAGATTAAATGCTTCAAATAAGACCAGTTGAAACGCAACGGGAGTCTCTCTAGAAACTGCTTAAAAGGTGCAATGGGTTGTACAAGCATCTCAAGCTGTAGAGGAAAATGGTCTAACAAGGCATATTGCTGCAATACTTTCATTTCCAGCATCTCAAGAAGAAAAGCATCATCCTGCATGATGTACATGCGGTCCAACCGCGACCATGTAGTTGTATACTGCGCAAAATGAAAAGCAAACCCTGTAGAAGAAGGGTGTAGCCATGGCCAGAGATCTTGCTTAAGTATGGCAAGAGCAAACGCATTCCACGCACGGCTTTCCGTAGCGTCCATCACCAAATACTTTGATGTTGACTGTGAAGGATCAAGACATATATTAAAATCCCCAATCAAAAAACCCTGTCTGCCAAGTGACAAGGAGGTCTGCAAAGTATTCCAAAGATCCCGGCGGGATAAAGGGTCATTTGGAGCGTAGAGCCCAAGTAACCATAAGATCTCTCCTTCAAATAAAACTTCAATCACCACAAAACGACCATGTACATCATTTTTAATAAGAATAGGCTGATATTTCTCATGTACAATCATAAGCACACCCGAATAATGCATGGCATGTGTCCCTGCATAAAACAAGCGAAACCCATGGCAATCCACAACTTTTCCTGCTTCACCGTGACTTTTGCGCTCAACAGCACACAAGACATCCCGTTGATTCTCATGCAATAAACTCCACATGGCATGTTGCTTATTGCGAGAACAAATGCTTCGCACATTCCACGTGGCTATCTTCATGTGTATTCAAAAAAGAGAATCAGGAACGAGGCAAAGCTTGCCTCGATTTAACATTTTCTGCTAGAATGTCAAAGACTCCCTCATCCAAAAAATCAGCTAACACGGCAAAAGAGTTCCGAAGACCAAATTTAGAGGTAGACGGTGCATGCACTATCTTGGGGATGGAACAGGGATAACGACGATCCCATGGGGTAATCACCTTACCTCTAGCATCAAAAGCCAACTGAGCAAGTGGGCCCTTCGGACCATCCGTATATACTTTCCTAGTGGGCTGATTACGAGGAGCAGAAGAAACCATCGGACGAGTAGTGTGCTCTGAAGACAACATGTCTTTCTTGCGCATATAAGTACGCAAGGAATCTTGTGAAGCATTAGGCACAGTATCTGCCATGCCAGCATCAAACATTTTACCTTTTTTTGCACATACATCTATCCAATCATTGTCATGGGAATCCAAACCCGAAGCATGTTGTTTGCCTTTATCCAAAACCTTAGGTGGCTGGGTCGCATCCTGCGACAGAGCATCAAGCTCCACATCTTCCATGGGAGGCAAAACCTGCTCAGCATCTAAAGTCGGTTGCTTCGCTGGACATTCGGCCATAAAATGCCCCAATTTTCCACACAAAAAACAATGCCCTGCAAAGTTACCCCATTTCAAACGAAAGTCCAAAGGATGCAAGCCAAACCAATTAAGACATAACCAAGCAGGCCTTTTCCAAGCAGTGTCCCATAACATACACAAACGGTTACGATTCGTGGGCCTTAGGCTCGGGGGAATCAAAACAGTACCCACAACGGCCATAGCATCCTTTAACAGCGGCCAATAGACAGCCGGACAGTTTTCCACTTCAACCCACACCGGTCATTCGCATTGAAGCAAGCGCTGAAAATCTGCCATTGGGCACCATGGCACAGCATGGACCAAACGGCGATCAAAGAACAATGGCAGTTTAGTCAGCAGATCGGCACGATGCTTCTCAGATTTCAACAGCACCTCATAAAAGCCTCAGGGCCCAAGAAAAATCTCTTCAACACACTCCCCTTGTAGTAGACTTTGCAACCATTGGCGAATATAGGTAAGCACTGGGATCTTACCAGTGAAAAAGAGTATAACACCACGTTCATAAAACACTGCGAATGAACGCAAAACATTTTTAGGATCCACAGTCGCTTCCAGAACATCTTCAGTTTCAAAGTCAGAAAACGCTTCATGATTATGTTGAAAATAATCACCAAGCAGAGTGTTGGCAAACTCCAACAAATGCCCCTAGTCAACATCCTCAAAATCCACAAAATCAGAAGCAACCTGAGCATAACAACGTTCCTGATGATCCATTCTATCTTCCGAAGTATGCTTGGTACGTTTGCCCGCAGGCTGGAAATCAGGACCGGGTGGCATCTCCTCTGTGCAAGGAACCATATGCTCTGGTCCCTCTGTTTCAGAATCCAGACCAAGGGCTGCCACCGTTTGGTCAATAAAGGCCATGTCCAGACCAGCCATGTTGTATCACCACTTTAACAAGAGATCTGAAGCTATATGCAAGGCGCTCTCACTCTCTCTGTGCGTATTTACAAATAGGTACTCTCTTTTTTTTTGTAAAAGATAATTGTATTAATTACGAAAAAAGGTTCTCTCTCTCTCTCTCTCTCTCTCTCTCTCTCTCTCTCTCTCTCTCTCTCTCTCTCTCTCTCTCTCTCTCTCTCTCTCTCTCTCTCTCTCTCTCTCTCTCTCTCTCTCTCTCTCTCTCTCTCTCTCTCTCTCTCTCTCTTCGTAAAAGGTAATTGTATTAATTACGAAAAAAGGTACAAGGTTACATGATTACAAGATACATGATGGCTCTAAGCCACCGTGTGTGAACTTGTCAGTACAAAACACGAACTGAGATACACAAGTCATGGCAAAGACACACAGGAAATTGCCCTATGCCAGGAAAGCAAGTCTTCCCGAGGGAGTAAGTCAAAGTGCCGAATGAGATCTATCTGCCAAAGCAAGATGCCTTTAAGCCTGGCAATGTGTCCCGGAACATTAGAGGCCGAATCAAAAAGAAAGGCATTCCGAGTAGTCCAATTATGCCAGCATCCCCAGTATCTCAGAAAATGGAACAAGGTCTTCATATGCAACTGTGCCTGTGTAGGGTATTTTGGGCATACAAAAACCCAATCGAAAGGACTCATTGAGAAACCAACCACAGCTCACCAAACCGCTGACAAAAGCGACCACATTTTCTAAGCGAGAGGGCAAGAGATAAATCGGTGACCGGCCGATTCCAAAGTAGTGGTGCAAAAGAAACAGTTGCCATTAGAGATTCGACGCTTGGAAAGGGCCGAGGCAAGAGGAAGACCACCAATCATTACCCTCCAAAGAAAGACCTTGCATTTAAAAGGTATCTTGTTCACCCAGCCCTCCATCATAGTTCCACCATGACTGAGATTTCCGCAACCCCCATACAGTATTAGCTTTAGTGACCAGCCATTGATGATCTTTAATTAGAAGATGGTACACCTGGTTAGCCGAGGCCTTTTTCAAATTTAACCGACCTGCAAGGACCCAGTCCTACCAAGGGCGATCCACAGCAAGGGCAGGAAAGGGTTGCCTGCTCTGGAGCACTAACAAAAGCTGTTCCCATAAATCATGGTATCCACGAGGGATTCGGAAAAGCCTCCTGGCAATACGAAATGATATGAAGACATTACGACTGGCAAGGGTGGCATCTGCAAAACTGAGGCCAAGCCCAAACGGGACATGCGGTTAAATTTTGGTCTAAGCTCCTGTTTGCCTTCCCATGAAAGTTATCTCGAGGCTGCCAACAATTCCAATTGAAAAGAGTTAGTATTTGCGCGGTCCTCCGCAGGAGACCAACGAGCCTTCTGAAGAACCAATTGCCAGGAAATGAACAAGCAGAGATAAGAAAGGACTCGAAAACCGAGAGTCTGCATTAAGCACATGCCACCACGAGCCTCTCTCTCTCTCTCTCTTTGTATTGATTACGAAAAAAAGTACAAGATAACTTGATTACAAGATACATGACGCCAATCCAGGCCATCATGTGAAGAGGGGCTAAGTGCTACAAGTTACAAAGTTATGGCAAGGGGGCAGATGAAATTGCCATAAGCCAGGGACCGAAGTCCTCCCTAGAGAGCAAATCAGAATGCCGGAGAAGATCCAATTGCCAATACAAAAGGCCCTTAAGCCTCGCAATATGTCGCTAAACATTATAGGCGGAGTCAAAAAGTTTTAAAGCATTCCTAATGCTCCAGTTATGCCAACAGCCCCAATATCGAAGAAAATGATACATGAGTTTCATATGTGGCTGTGCAGGAGTGGGGTATTTGGGCTGCCCGAAAACCCAATCAAATGGGCGCAGGGTGAATCCAACCGCTCCTTGCCAAATAGCCGACAAAAAGAACCAGATTTTTGTTGCGACAGGGCAAGAAATAAATCTGTGGCGGGCTGATTCCACCGCAGTGGTGCAAAAGAACTAGTTGCCATTGGAGATTCGTCCCTTGGAAAGAGCCGACGCAAGCGGGAGACCACCAATCATCACTCTCCAGAGAAATACTTTACATTTGAAGGGGGTCTTGTTCAACCAGCCCTCCATCACAGTTGCCCTCCACCAGGACCGGGATTTTCGTAAGCCCCATAAAGCATTGGCTTTGGTAACTAACCATTGTTGATCTTTGATCAGAATATGATAAACTTGATTAGCAGAAGCTTTGCTTAAAGGCAGCCGGCCTTGTAGGTCCCAATCCTGCCAAGGGTGATCTGAAGCAAGGCCAGGAAAGGGTTGTCTGCTCTGGAGCATTCGCAAAAGCTGTTCCCACAAAGGCCTATATCCCCACAGAATCCTGTAAAGCCTCCTGGCTGTACGAAAAGATATAAGCGCATTGCGACTAGCAAGGGTGGCATCCGCGACCGAAGACAAGCCCAAACGAGCCATCCGGTTGAATTGTGATCTAAGCTCATTTTTGCCTTCCCATGCAAGTAAACGCGAGACTGCCAATAATTCCAATTGAAAAGAATTCGTAGTTAAGCGATCCTCCGCCGGATGCCACTGAGCCTTTAGAAGGACCCGTTTCCAGGAACATACCAAATGATTGAGCAGCGACGAAGAAGAACTGGAGAACCTTGAATCAGCATTAAGAACATGCCACCAAGAAGTCCGGATTTGGGTATTGCCATGTAGAAGCCCATGGCTCTCAAGGAAATAACGGGCTATATCGACCCATGGATGATGATCCGAGCACATGGCGCGAAAGAGAGACCAACGGAGTGCCTGCATGTGAGTTTGGGCATCTAAAATAGCTCCGCCGCCCATGCGTTTAGGGGTGCAGGCATGCGACCAAGAAATCCAGGAAATACCTGCATGCAATGAGTCCTTCTTCCATAGCATGAAGCGAATAGACTGAGTAAGAACATTGAGAGTCGTAGTAGTCCAGGGCAACAATGGCAAAAAATATGTCAGCATTGGCAACATAATTGTCTGGGCCACTTTGAGACGAATATGGAAGGGCTAGGCTTGAGATTTCCAATACATAAACTTGGCCATCATTTTCTGAGAAATCCACTGCAGAAGCTGCTTTGGTGGAACGTCGACACCCAGAGGGTACCCAAGGTGCTTGACAATGGAGCCACGAGGAACAACCAGACCCTGCCAGTCCAAGGACTGCAAATCCGACTCCGTGCAGCTGAGAATGGCTGATTTGAGCGCATTGATGCGAAGGCCGGAGGCTTGGCCAAAGATGCCCCAAACATCCAATGCGCGCTTGAGGTTGTCCTTGTCCGCTCGCAAAATCAAAAAAGTATCATCCGCCAGGGATTGGCTAATGAAGTGCTGTCCTGAAGAAAGCGACAGACCGGCCAACTGAGAAGAGGCTACCATATGGGATAACATGGAAAGAACTGGATGTGTCGCGAGGGCAAAGAATAGCGGGCTCAAAGGGCATCCTTGTCTGACTGAGCGGGCAAGTACAAATGGCTCAGTAACACCACCGTTCAGCATGACTCGCAAAGACGCCGCAGCGCTAATGGTGTAGATTAGACGAGACATCCGAGGACCAAAGCCCATAGCCGACATAAGTTCAGCAACGAAAGACCAATCCAGGTAGTCAAAAGCCTTTTCCAGGTCCAATTGAATCAGTACTACCTCCTGGTTAGAATGCCTTGCATAATCAATAGCTAGTTGAGCATTCAATACATTGTGCAGAATATTTCGGCCCTTAATGAAACCATACTGTAGAAGATGCACAATGGCCGGGAGATGCTTATGAAGCCGATTCGCCATTATTTTGGAAAAGATTTTATACATTGAACCCATCAAGGAAATGGGGCGCCACTGTGTCAATGTAGATGGCGAAGGAACTTTTGGAAGCAGTTTAATAAGGCCTTCTTTCCATGAGGAAGGCATGATCCCGGTTTGCCATACCTGCTGAAACAAGGCCTGCAATGGTTTCGCCAGTTGGGTAGCAAAAGCTTCAAAGAACTCATTGGTGAGACCATCCCAACCCGGGCTTTTATCCTTGGGCAAATGTAACAAGACGTCCATAACCTCTGCCTCACAAATATCGGACTCCATAATAGCTTGCATGTCCTGCGGTAGCTGATTGCGGACCAGGTCATAAAAATCCGAACGGGCCTGAGTGATTTGATCTGAAGGTGGAGAAGTGGTGCCGAGAAGGTCACGGAAATAATTCCTGCACATCTGCACAATAGTCTGCGAATCCATGATAAGGCGGCCTTCTGCATCCTCGAGTCTGGTCATATTCTCCCTGGCAGGAGAAGCGTGAAGAGCTCGAAAGAATTTATGGGTTTGACATGCATTATCTTGCAACGTCTCTATCAGATGTTGCAGTTTGGCCTGCTGATATGATTTCAATTGGAATTCTTTAATAAGATCCGCCACTCGCATGGCCAGTGCGAGCAGAAATGCATCATCCGGAGTGTCCACCAGCAGAGAACAAACCAAAGCCAGCATGTCCTCGGCTGCCTTGCGACGCTGCCGACAAAGAGAGGCATGGTGGATCCCATACTGCCGAGCAACCCGCTGCACATTAGAGAGCAATCGTTCGAATAACGCAGTGCCCTGAGAAGAGAAGTCGAAGAGAAATCTGTCAATCAATTGCTGCATATAGCCCTGAAAGATGGCATGCTTCAGGTAAGACGAATTGAAACGCAAAGGGAGTCTCTCCAGAAATTGCTTGAACGGCGCAGCTCAAGCTGTAGAGGGAAATGGTCCGACAGGGCATATTGTTGCAATACTTTTATTTCGAGCAGCTCAGGAAGAAAATCATCATTCTGCATGATATATATACGATCCAATCTCGACCATGTTGTTGCATACTGGGCAGAATGGAAAGTAAACCCTGTAGCGGACGGGTGTAGCCAGGACCAGAGATCTTGCTTGAGGACGTCAAGAGCCAACGCCTGCCACATACGACTTTCCGGCGTATCCATCACCGAATGCTCTGATGTGGACTGGGAGGAATCCACACACATATTGAAATCCCCCATGAAGAAGCCCCGTCTGCCAAGTGACAAGGAGGCCTGCAAAGTTTGCCAAAGCGCCCGACGAGATAAGGAATCATTCGGAGCATAGAGGCCAAGTAGCCATAAGATTTCCCCTTCGAATATAATTTCAATCACTATAAAACGGCCATGAACATCATTTTTAATCAGAACACGCTCATATTTTTCATGGACAATCATAAGCACACCCGAATAATGCATGGCCTGCGACCCAACATAAAACAATCTAAAGCCATGGCAATCTACCACTTTTCCGGCTTCACCGTGACTCTTGTGCTCAACAGCACACAGGACATCCCACTGATTTTCATGCAACACAGTCCACATAGCATGTTGCTTGTGTCGAGAACAAATTCCACGCACATTCCACGTGGCGATTTTCATGTATACTCAAAACAAAATCAGGTACGAGGCACTGCTTGCCTCGATTTGACTTTGTCAGCGAGAATGTCCAAGACTCCCTCGTCCAAGAAATCTGCCAACACTGCAAAAGAGTTCTGCGGACCAGATTTGGAAGTAGACGGCATATCTGCTGGCTTTTGGATGGAATGGGGATAACGACGGTCCCACGGGGTAATGACATTACCTCTGGTATCAAATGCCAGCTTAGCAGAAGGACCCTTTGAACGATCCAAGGACATTTTCCTGGCGGGCTGATGACGGGGGGCAGAGGAAACCATAGCAGGAGCCGAGCGCTCAGAAGACTGCATTTCCTTCCTTCGCATGTATGTACGCATGGAATCTTGTGATGTAGTAGGCACATTGTTCTCCATGGCCGCAACAACCCTGTTGCCTTTTTTTGCACGGACTTCCACCCAATTAGTGGCGCTAGAATCCAGACCCGCAACCTGTTGTTTACCTTTGGCCAAGGCTTGGGGCTGATGGGTAGCATCCAGCGATGGGGCATCACACACCATCTCTTCCATGGGCGGCACAGCATGGCCATCATGGGAAGTGTGTTGCTGTTCCGGGCACTCGGCCATAAAGTGCCCCAACTGTCCACAGGAGAAGCAATGCCCTGCAAAATTGCCCCATTTCAAACGAAAGTGTAATGGGTGCATGCCAGGGCAATTGAGGCGTAACCAGGCAGGCCTTTTTCTTGCAGTGTCCCATAGCATACACAAGCGGTTGCGATTCACGGCCCGGAGACTGGGAGGGACCAGAACAGTGCCCACCACGGCCATGGCATCCTTCAATAGCGGCCAATAAACAGCCGAACAGTTTTCCACCTCGACCCAGACCGGGCATTCACATTGCAGCAGACGCTGAAAATCTGCCATTGGACGCCATGGAACCACATGAACCAACCGGCGGTCAAAAAACAAAGGCAGTTTAGACAGGAGAGCAGCACGGTGCGTCTCTGATTTCAACAGGACCTCAAAAAAACCCCGGGAGCCAACAAAAATCTCTTCAACACAGTCCCCTTGTAGCAGATGTTGCAACCACTGGCGAATACGGGAAAGCAACGGGATTCGACCAGTGAAGAAAAGTATCATAGCGCGATCATAAAATACCGAAAAAGAGCGTAGGACAGTTTTTGGATCCACGGTGGCGTCCAGCACATCATCAGGTGCAGAGTCAGAAAAGGCTTCTTGATTATGTTGAACATAATCGCCAAGCAAAGTGTTTGCAAATTCCAGCAAGTGTTCCCAGTCCACTTCCTGAGAGTCCACCGAATCCGAGGCAACCTGGGCATAGGACCGATCCTGAGAAACGCCTATCTCTTCCGAAGCATGCTTGGTACGTTTACCCGCAGGCTGGCTGTCGGGACCAGGGGGCATCTCTTCGTTGCCCGGAACCATATCCTCAGGTTCCTCCGCATCGGAATCCGGGCCCAGTGCTGCCACTGTTTGATCTATGAAGTCCAGATCCAAACCCACCATCGTATATGATGATTTGATCTCGAAGGAGGACTGACCCTCTGTTTTGCCGGCTCTCTCGCTTTCCCTTTTTCCTGTCTCTGTGCAGGGGCAGACAGGCGAAGCACAGGCCGGGCGGTCTCCACAGCAGGACGGGACAGGCTGGGATGCCAGGCAAGGGTCCGTCAGCAGTGTCCGGGAACAGGGCGTCAGGAGGATGCTATCATGAATAGGGCATCAGTGACAGGGCATCTGGGCGTGGACAGGGCGGCCGGAACAGAAGACGCTGGCGGCTCCAGGAGCAGGGCGACTGTTGAACTTAGGGTTTCTGGTGGAATAGACAAGGGCGTGAAACCTGATGCAGAGCCTACCAGAGCGACGATCACGACTGCAGCAGAGAGAAAGCGGCGGACGGATGCCAGCGGCCGATTCCAGCCGCAGACTGAAGAAGGTCTGAACTTCCTTGCTCTCTCTCTCTCTCTCTCTCTCTCTCTCTCTCTCTCTCTCTCTCTCTCTCTCTCTCTCTCTCTCTCTCTCTCTCTCTCTCTCTCTCTCTCTCTCTCTCTCTCTCTCTCTCTCTCTCTCTCTCTCTCTCTCTCTCTCTCTCTCTCTCTCTCTCTCTCAGAGCAGGACACCGCAGGATGGTAGGAGGCACACCAGTTCGCAGGACGGTTCCAGCGGCTGTTCACAGGTGGGCGAGGGCAGAGCTCGAGCAGGGCAGAACAGACCCTGTGCTGGTGATGGAAGATGTTAGGCAGCGCACGCGGCAGGTACACAGAACCACTGGTCAGGGGGAGAACGTCCGCCGACAGGAACGCACATCCACAGGTCCACCATCGCACGCCTCGTTCTCTCTCTCTCTCTCTCTCTCTCTCTCTCTCTCTCTCTCTCTCTCTCTCTCTCTCTCTCTCTCTCTCTCTCTCTCTCTCTCTCTCTCTCTCTCTCTCTCTCTCTCTCTCTCTCTCTCTCTCTCTCTCTCTCTCTCTCTCTCTCTCTCTTTTCGTAAAAGGTAATTATATTAATTACGAAAAAAAATACAAGGTTACTTGATTACAAGATACATGATGACAATCTAAGCCATCATGAGATGAGGTTCTAAGTACTACAAGTTACAAGGTCAAGGCAACGGCGCGGAGGAAATTGCCATATGCCAGGGACGTAAAACCTCCCTAGAGAGCAAATCAGAATGCTGGAGAAGATCTAGCTGCCAATACAAGAGGCCCTTAAGCCTCACAATATGTCGCTGAACATTACAGGCGGGGTCAAAAAGAAAAGCATTCAGAATGGTCCAGTTATGCCAACAGCCCCAATATCGAAGAAAGTGATACATGAGCTTCATATGGGGCTGTGCCGCAGTGTGGTATTTGGGCTGCCCAAAAACCCAATCAAAGGGACGCAGGGGGAAACCAGCCACTCCTTGCCAAACAGCTAATAAAAATAACGAGACTTTCTTTGCGATGGGGCAAGAAATAAATCGGTGGCGGGCGGATTCCACAGTTGTGGTGCAAAAGAAACAGTTGCCATTGGAGATTCGTCGCTTGGAAAGAGCTGAAGCAAGCGGAAGACCACCAATCATCACTCTCCAAAGAAAGACTTTATATTTGAAGGGTGTCTTGTTCAACCAGCCCTCCATCACAGTTGCCCTCCACCATGACCGGGATTTACGCAATCCCCATAAAGCATTCGCTTTAGTAATTAGCCATTGATGATCTTTAATCAGAAGATGGTACACTTGGTTAGCAGAAGCTTTGCTTAAATGGAGCCGGCCTTGTAGGTCCCAATCCTGCCAGGGATGATCCAAAGCAAGGGCAAGAAAGGGTTGTCTGCACTGGAGCTCCCTCAAAAGCTGTTCCCATAAAGGCCTATATCCACGAGGGATCCTGAAAATCCTCCTAGCTGTACGAAATGATATAAGCACATTGCGACTGGCAAGGGTGGCATCCGCAACTGAAGACAAGCCCAAACGTGCCATCCGGTTAAATTGTGGTCTAAGCTCATGTTTACCTTCCCATGAAAGTAAACACGAGACTGCCAGCAATTCCAATTGAAAAGAGTTAGTAGCTAAGCGATCCTCCGCTGGATGCCACTGAGCCTTCTGGAGGACCACTTTCCAGGAACATACCAAATGAGTAAGCAGCGATGAAGACGAACTGGAGAACCGCGAATCAGCATTAAGAACATGCCACCAAGAACTCCGGATTTGGGTATTACCATGCAAAAGCCCATGGGCCTTAAGGAAATAACGGGCTATATCCACCCATGGATGATGATCCGAGCACATGGCGCGGAAAAGAGACCAACGGAGTGCCTGCATGTGAGTTTGGGCATCTAAAAGAGCTCCGCCACCCATGCGTTTGGGGGTGCACGCAAGTGACCAAGAGATCTAGAAAATACTTGTGTGCAATGAATCCTTCTTCCATAGCATGAAATGAATAGACTGAGTAAGAGCATTCAGAGTCGTAGTAGTCCAGGGCAACAATGGCAAGAAATATGTGAGCATTGGCAACATAATTGTCTGGGCTACTTTGAGGCAAACATGGAAGGGCCAGGCCTGAGACTTCCAATACATAAACTTAGCCACCATTTTCTGAGAAATCCACTGCAGAAGCTGCTTTGGGGGAACCTCAACACCCAAAGGGTACCCAAGATGCCTGACAATGGAGCCACGAGGAACAACCAGACCTTGCCAGTCTAGGGACTACAAATCCGACTCCGTGCAGCTAAGAATGGCTGATTTGAGCGCATTGATACGAAGGCCGGACGCCTGACCAAAGAGACCCCAAACATCCAATGCTTTTCGAAGGTTATCCTTGTCCGCACGCAAAATCATAAAGCTATCATCCGCCAGGGATTGGCTAATGAAGTGCTGTCTTGTAGGAAGCGACAGTCCGGCCAACTGAGAAGAGGCTGCCATATGAGATAACATGGAAAGAACTGGATGTGTCGCAAGGGCAAAGAATAGAGGACTCAAAGGGCACCCCTGTTTGACAGAGCGGGCAAGGACAAATGGCTCAGTAACACCTCCGTTCAGCATGACTCACGAAGACGCCGCAGTGCTAATGATGTAGATTAGACAAGACATCCGAGCACCAAAGCCCATAGCAAACATAAGTTCAGCAACGAAAGACCAGTCCAGATAGTCAAAAGCCTTTTCCAGTTCCAGTTGAATCAGTACTACCTCCTGATGAGAATGCTTTGCATAATCAATTGCCAGTTGAGCATTCAATACATTGTGCAGAATATTGCGACCCTTAATGAAACCATACTGGAGAGGGTGCACAATGGCAGGGAGATGCTTATGGAGCCGATTCGCCATTACTTTGGAAAAGATTTTGTACATTGAACCCATCAAAGAAATTGGGCGCCACTGTGACAACTTAGATGGCGAAGGAACTTTTGGAAGCAGCTTAATAAGTCCCCCTTCCATGAGGAAGACATGATCCCCGTTTCCCACACCTGCTAAAACAAAGCCTGCAATGGTTTCGCCAGTTGGGTAGCAAAAGCCTCAAAGAACTCATTAGTGAGACCATCCCAGCCCGGACTTTTATCCTTGGGCAATTGTAACAAGACATCCATAACCTCTGCCTCACAAATATCTGACTCCATAGTAGCTTGCATGTCCTGCGGAAGCTGATTGCGGACCAGGTCATAAAAAACCGAACAAGCCTGAGTAATTTGGGGTGAAGGTGGAGCAGTGGAACCGAGAAGGTCGCGGAAATAATTCCTGCACATATGCACAATAGTCTGCGGATCCAGGATAAGGTGGCCTTCTGCATCCTCGAGTCTGGTCATATTCTCGCGAGCAGGAGAGGCGTGGAGAGCTCGAAAGAACTTATGGGTCTGACACGCACTATCTTGCAAAGTCTCCGTCAGATGTTGCAGTTTGGCCTGCTGATATGATCTCAACTGCAATTCTTTAATAAGATCAGCCACCCGCATGGCCAGTGCAAGCAGAAATGCATCATCCGGAGTGTCCACCAGCAGCGAACGGACCAAAACCAGCACGTTCTCGACGGCCTGTCGACGCCGCCGACAAAGAGATGCATGATAGATCCCATACTGCCGAGCAACCCGCTGCACATTAGAGAGCAATCGTTCAAATGACGCAGTGCCTTGAGAGGAGAAGTCCAAGAGGAATCTGTCAATCAATTGCTGCATATAGCCCTGAAAGATGGCATGCTTCAAGTAAGACGAGTTGAAACGCAAAGGGAGTTTGCCCAAAAATTGCTTGAAAGGTGCAATGGGTTGGGCAAGCAGCTCAAGCTGCAGAGGGAAATGGTCCGACAAGGCATATTGCTGCAATACTTTTATTTCGGGCATCTCGGGAAGAAAATCATCGTTCTGCATGATATATATACGGTCCAACCGTGACCATGTTGTTGCATACTGGGCAGAATGGAAAGTAAACCCTGTAGAAGACGGATGTAGCCAGGACCAGAGATCTTGCTTAAGAACAGCAAGAGCCAACTCATGCCACATACGACTTTCCGGCGCATCCATTACCGAATGTTCCGATGTGGACTGGGAAGAATCAACACACATATTGAAATCCCCCATGAAGAAGCCCCGTCTGCCAAGTGACAAGGAGGTCTGCAAAGTCTGCCAAAGCTCCCGACGAGATGACGAATCATTCGGAGCATAGAGGCCAAGCAACCATAAGATTTCCCCTTTGAATAAAATTTCTATCACCAAAAAGCGGCCATGAACATCATTTTTAACAAGAACAGGCTGATATTTGGCATGTACAATCATGAGCACACCCGAATAATGCATGGCCTGTGTCCCTGCATAGAACAAATGAAAGCCATGGCAATCCACAACTTTGCCGGCTTCACCGTGACTCTTGTGCTCAACAGCGCACAAGACATCCCACTGATTCTCATACAATACAGTCCACATGGTATGTTGCTTGTGTCGAGAACAAATGCCTCGCACATTCCAGGTGGCTATTTTCATGTGTATTCAAAACAGAATTAGGTACGAGGCACAGCTTGCCGCGATTTGACTTTGTCGGCGAGAATATCCAGGACTCCCTCGTCCAAGAAATCTGCCAATACCGCAAAAGAGTTCTGAGGACCAGATTTGGAAGTAGACGGCATATCTGCTGGCTTGGGGTTGGAACGAGGATAACGACGGTCCCACGGGGTAATGATGTTGCCTCTGGTATCAAAAGCCAGCTTAGCAGGCGGACCCTTTGGACGATCCGAATACATTTTCCTGGCGGGCTGAGGACGGGGAGCGGAGGCAGCCAGAGCAGGAGTAGAGCGCTCAGAAGACAACATTTCCTTCCTGCGCATATATGTACGCATGGAATCTTGTGAAGTAGTAGGCACAGTATGCTCCATGCCCGCAACAACCCTGTTGCCTTTTTTTGCACGTACTTCAACCCAATCAGTGGCACGGGAATCCAGATCCGAAACCTGTTGTTTACCTTTGGCCAAAACTTGAGGTGGATGGAGAGTATCCAGCCACGGAGCATCACACACCATATCATCCATGGGCAGCGCAACCTGGCCAACATCTGAAGTGTGTTGCTGCTCCGGGCATTCGGCCCTAAAATGCCCTAACTGTCCACAGGAAAAGCAATGTCCTGCAAAATTGCCCCATTTTAAACGAAAGTGCAACGGATGCATGTCCGAGTACCGAATGAGATCTATCTGCCAAAGCAAGAGACCTTTAAGCCGGGCAATGTGTCTCGGTACATTAGAGGCCGAATCAAAAAGAAAGGCATTCCGAATGGTCCAATTGTGCCAGCATCCCCAGTATCTGAAAAAGTGGAATAAGATCTTCATATGCAACTGTTACGGTGTGGGGTATTTTGGCCGCACGAAAACCCAATCGAAAGGGGTTAGAGAGGACCACACCACTGCACGCCAAACCTGTGACAAGAGCGACCAGATCCTCTCAGCGAACCGGCAAGAAATAAATCGATGTCGGGCCGATTCCACAGTAGCGGTACAGAAGAAACAATTGCCATTCGAGATTCGACGCTTGGAAAGGGCCGAGGCAAGAGAAGACCACCAATCGTCACCCGCCAAAGAAAGACCTTACATTTGAAAGGTGTCTTATCCAACCAACCCTCCATCACAGTTGCCTTCCACCATGACTGAGATTTCCGCAATCCCCATACAGTATTAGCTTTAACACCCAGCCATTGATGTTCTTTAATCAGAAGACGATATACCTGATTAGCAGAGGCCTTTTCTAGACTCAACCGGCCTGCAAGATCCCAGTCCAACCAAGGACGATCCACAGCAAGGGCAGGAAAGGGTTGCCTACCCCGAAGCACTAACAAAAGTTGTGCCCATAAATCATGGTATCCACGCGGGATTCAAAAAAGTCTCCTGGCAGTATGAAATGATGCAAAGACATTACGACTGGCAAGGGTGGCATCCGCAATTGAAGTCACACCCAAACGGGCCATGCAGTTAAATTTTGGTCTGAGCTCATGTTTGTCTTCCCATAAAAGTAATCTCGAGACAGCCAACAATTCCAATTGAAAATAAGTTAGTATGCAAGCTGTTCTCCGCTGGATGCCAACATGCCTTTTGGAGCACCACTTTCCAGGAGCCGACTAAATGCAATAACAGAGAGGAGGAGGGACTGGAAAACCGAGAGTCTGCATTAAGGACACGCCACCAGGGGCCCCGAAGTTGTATACTACCATGCCGAAGCCCGTTGTCCTCAAGGAAATAACGAGCTATAATGGTCCATGGGTGATGATCCACGCACATAGCGCGAAAAAGAGACCAACGAAGAGCCAGCATATGAGTTTCAGCATCCAAAATAGCTCCACTACCCAAGCGTTTGGGAGTACATGTATGTGTCCACGAAATCCATGAAATACCTGGGTGCAATGAATCCTTCTTCCATAACATGAAACGAATGGGGCGAGTGAGAGCCTTCAAAGTAGTAGGAGTCCACGGCAGCAATGGCAAGAAATATGTGAGCATTGGCAGCATAATTGTCTGAGCCACTTTGAGGCGGACATAGAAGGGACACGCTTGCCACTTCCAATACATAAACTTAGCTGCCAGTTTCTGCGAGATCCACTCCAGTAGTTGCTTTGGCCGAATATCAACACCCAACAGGCACCCAAGATGCCTGACAATGGAGCCACGGGGAACAACCTGACCATGCCAGCCCAATGACTGTAAATCAGACTCCGTGCAGCTGAGAATGGCTGATTTGAAGGCATTGATGCGAACACCCGAAGCATGACCAAAGAGCGTCCAAACATCTAATGCCTTGCGAATGCTGTCCTTGTCTGCACGCAAAATCATAAAGCTATCATCAGCCAAAGATTGGCTAATGAAGTGCTGTCCCAAAGGAAGAGACAATCCGGCCAGCTGAGCAGAAGCTGCCATTGAAGATAACATTGAAAGAACCGGATGGGTTGCCCTGTCTCACCGAGCGTGCAAGGACAAATGGCTCTGTAACCCCACCGTTGAGCATAACGCGCGAAGAAGCCGCAGCACTAATGGTGTAGATCAATCGGGACATCCAAGTACCAAAACCCATAGCAGATATAAGTTCTCCAGATCCAATTGAATCAATACCACTTTCTGCCTAGAGTGCCTTGCATAGTCAATGGCCATTTTGCACATTTAAGATATTATGCAGAATGTTGCGGCCCTTAATAAAACCATATAGAAATGGATGCACAATAGCTGGAAGGTGCTTGTGGAGCCGATTCGCCAGCACTTTGGAAAAGATTTTATACATCGAGCCCATCAAAGAAATTGGTCTCCATTGTTGCAACATTGACGGCGAAGAAACCTTTGGAAGCAGTTTGATAAGGCCTTCTTTCCAAGAGGAAGGCATGACCCCGGTTTTCCAAACCTGCTGAAACATAGCCACCAATGGCTTCACCAGTTGGGTAGCCGAGCTCTCAAAGAATTCATTGGTGAGACCATCCCAGCCAGGGCTCTTATCCTTCAGCAAGTATAACAAAACATCCATAACCTCATCCTCACAAATATCTGCCTCCAAAGTAGCTTGCATACCAAATGGAACCTGATGGCGGACCAGATCATAGAAGACTGAACGTGCATGCGTGACCTGGTCAGAAGGCGACGGAGAAGAACCAAGAAGATCCAGAAAATAGTTCCTGCACATATTGACAATGGCATGCGGATGAGTGACCATGCGATCTTCTGAATCTTGGAGTCTGGTCATATTTTCGCATGCAGGAGAAGCATGCAAGGCGCGAAAGGACTTATGAGTCTGACAAGCATTATCTTGCAAATTGTCAGTCAAATTGTGCAATTTGGCCTGCTGATAGGATTTCAACTGAAATTCTTTAATAAGATCTGCCAAACGCTGCACCAGGGACAGCAGAAATTCATCATCTGGGGTATCCACCAGTAGCGAACGAACCAAAGCTAGTAAGTCCTCCGCTGCATGTCGGCGCCGCCGACAAAGAGAGACATGATGGATCCCATACTGGCGAGCAACCCATTGCACATTAGAGAGCAGTCGTTCAAAAGAAACTATGCCCTCAAAGGCGAAGTCCAATAAAAATCTCTCAATCAATTGTTGCATATAGCCCTGAAAGATTGAATGCTTCAAATAAGACGAGTTGAAACGTAAAGGGAGTCTATCCAGCAACTGCAGAAAAGGTGCAATGGGTTGTGCCAGTATCTCAAGCTGGAGAGGGAAATGGTCCAACAAGGCATATTGCTGCAAGACTTTCATTTCCAGCATCTCAGGAAGAAACTCATCATCCTGCATGACGTACATTTGGTCCAACCGCGACCATGTAGATGCATACTGTGCGGAATGGAAAGTAAACCCTGGAGATGAAGCTTGTAACCAAGACCATAGATCTTGCTTAAGTGCCACAAGAGCAAAGGCATTTCACGCCCAACTTTCCGGCGCATCCATCACCGAACACCCTGAAGTGGACTGTGAAGAGTCAACATACATATTGAAATCCCCAATCAAGAAACCCCTTCTATCAAGTGACATGGAGCTCTGCAAAGTCTTCCAAAGATCCCGGCGAGATAAAGGGTCATTCGGAGCATAGAGGCCCAGCAACCATAAGATCTCCCCTTCAAATAAAATTTCAATTACCACAAAGCGGCCCTGTATATCATTTTTAATAAGAACTGGCTGATATTTCGCATGGACAATCATAAGCACACCAGAATAATGCACAGCATGTGTCCCTCCATAAAACAAGTGAAACCCATGGCAATCCACAACTTTTCCTACTTCACCATAACTCTTGTGCTCCACCGCACACAAGACATCCCACTGATTCTCATGCAAGACAGTCCACGTGGCATGTTGCTTATAGCGAGAACAAATGCCTCGCACATTCCACGTGGCTATCTTCATATATCTGTAAAAGAAAATCAAGAATGAGGCACCACTTGCCTCAATTTAACCTTGTCTGCCAGAATGTCAAGGACACCGTCATCCAAAAATCAGCTAACACTGCAAAAGAATTCTGCCAACCCGCTTTAGAGGTAGATGGGATATCCATTGTCTTGGGGATGGCACGGGGATAACAACGATCCCAAGGTGTAATCACATTGCCTATAGAATCAAATGCCAACTTAGCAGGCGGGCCCTTGGGACCGTCTGTATATGGTTTCCTCATAGACTGATTACGGGGAGCAGAAGGAACCATAGTACGCGCAGCATGCTATGAAGAGAACATTTCTTTCCTGTGCATATGCGTGCGCATGGAATCCTGTGACACAGTAGGCCCAGAATCCGGCAGGCCATCATCCAACTTTTTACCTTTTATTGGACGTGCTTCTATCCAGTCATTGCTACGGGAATCCAAACCCAAAACCTGTTGTTTACCTTTATCCAAAACACTGGATGGCTAGGGATTCTCCTGTGACGGAGCATCAAGCACCATGTCATCCATGGGCGGCACAACATGCACATTCTCTGAAGACCGTTGCCTCTCTGGGCATTCGGCCCTAAAGTGCCCCAATTTACCACACGAAAAGCAGTGTCCTGCAAAGTTGCCCCATTTCAAGCAAAAATGCAAAGGATGCATGCCAGAGCAATTAAGGCACAACCACGCAAGCCTTTTCCTGGCAGTGTCCCATAACATACACAAATGATTTCTATTCATTGCCCTTAGGCTTGGGGGGACTAGCACCATTCTCACAACGGCCATGGCATCCTTTAACAAAGGCCAATAGACAACCGGGCAATTTTCCACCTCAACCCACACCAGGCATTCACGTTGAAGAAGGCACTGAAAGTCAGCCATAGGGCGCCATGGCACAACATGGGCCAAACGGCGATCGAAGAACAAAGGTAGTTTGGACAGGAGCTCAGCCCGATGCTTCTCAGATTTCAGCAGCACCTCATAGAAGCCTCAAGGCCCAACAAAAATCTCCTCAACACACTCCCCTTGTAGTAAATGGTGCAGCCACTCGCGAATATGGGAAAGCATTGGGATCCTTACCAGTGAAGAAGAGTATAACTGCACGGTCATAAAACACGGAAAAAGAGCGCAGGACAGTTTTCGGATCCACCGTTGCCTCCAGAACCTCTTCAGTTCTCGCATCAGAAAAAGCTTCATGGTTATGCTGGACATACTCACCAAGCAACGTATTGGAAAACTCCAGCAAATGCTCCCAGTTAATCTCCTGCGAGTACACAGAATCAGAGGCCACCTGAGCATAAGAACAGAGGATATGGTTGGATGATGGCAAGCCCAGAATCTCCTCTCTGCAAGGAACCATATCGTCCGGTTCCTCCGTATCAGAATCCGGACCAAGCGCGGCCACCGTTTGGTCAATAAAAGCCATATCCAGCCCAGCCATGCTTCTCTCTTAGCTGAGGCGAGACTACGACAAAGGTGAAGCACCAGGTCTGGAACTAAGCGTCTCTCTCTCTCTCTCTCTCTCTCTCTCTCTCTCTCTCTCTCTCTCTCTCTCTCTCTCTCTCTCTCTCTCTCTCTCTCTCTCTTTTTTTCGTAAAAGGTAATTGTATTAATTACGAAAAATACAAGATTACTTGATTACAAGATAGTTGATGACACTAAGCCATCAGGAGAAAAAGTTCTCTCGCTCTCTCTCTCTCTTTCTGATTACAAGAGGCACGAGGGCCATAGGCCAACGTGGGGAAAATCCCAGTAGAAATGCACTACAAGGTTACACGAATCATGGCAACGACCCAGAGGCAATTGCCATATGCCAAGAAAGCAAATCCTCCCGAGCGAGTAAGTCGGCGTGTCGGATGAGATCTAACTGCCAGTGCAAGAGGCCTTTAAGCCTAGCAACATGGCGCGGTACATTAGAGGCCGAATCAAAGAGAAAAGCATTGCGCATGGTCCAAATGTGCCAGCATCCCCAGTATCTGAAAAAGTGAAATAATATCTTCATGTGCAACTATGGCGGTGTGGGGTACTTCGGGCGCACAAAGACCCAGTCGAAAGGAGTTAGCGAGGAGCCCACCACAGTGCGCCAAATGTGCGACAAGAGTAACCAGATATTCTTGGAGAGCGGGCAAGAAAGAAAACGATGTCGAGCAGACTCCGCCGTAGTGGTACAGAAGAAGCAATTGCCATTGGAGATGCGACGCTTGGCAAGGGCCGAGGCAAGAGGAAGACCACCAATCATTACCCTCCAAAGAAAGACCTTGCATTTGAAAGGTGCCTTATTCAGCCAGCCCTCCAGCAGCGTTGTCCGCCACCATATCAGCGATTTCCGCAGTCCCCAAACAGTATTAGCTTTGTCACCCAGCCATTGGCGATCCTGAATAAGAACATGATAGACCTGATTAGTAGAGGCCTTTTCCAGACTCAACCGGCCTGCAAGGTCCCAGTCCTGCCAAGGGCGATCCACCGCCAGGGCAGGAAAGGGTTGCCTGCCCTGAAGCTCCGCCGAAAGCTTTTCCCATAAATCATGGTATACGCGCGGGATCTTGAAAAGTCGCCTAGCAGTCCGAAAGGATACGAGGACGTTGCGCGTGGCAAGGGTAGCATCCGCAACCAACGTCACACCTAAACGGGCCATGCGGTTAAATCGCAGTCTGAGCTGATGTTTATCTTCCCATGAAAGAAGTCTCGATACTGCCAACAATTCCAGCTGAAAGGAGTTAGTCTGCAAGCGGTCCCCTACCGGGTGACAACGGGCCTTTGTGAGCACCACTTTCCAAGAGTCGACCAAGTGCAGTAACAAAGGGAAAGAGGAGCTGGAAAAACGGGAGTCAGCATTAAGGACATGCCACCAGGAGGCCCGAAGCCGGGTATTGCCATGGCGGAGCCCGCTGTCCTCAAGAAAATAACGAGCTATGATGGTCCACGGGTGATGATCCACACACATGGCCCGAAAAAGGGACCAACGGAGAGCGAGCATATGATGTTCTGCATCCAAAAGAACTCCACCACCCATGCGCTTAGGGGTACATGCATGTGACCATGAAATCCAGGAAATGCCTGCCTGCAGAGAATCCTTCTTCCATAGCATGAAACGGATGGGATGAGTGAGAGGCTTCAAAGTAGTAGGCGTCCATGGCAACAATGGCAGGAAATACGTTAGCATTGGGAGCATAATTGTCTGAGCCACTTAGAGGCGGACATGGAAGGGCCACGCTTGCGACTTCCAATACATAAACTTTGCCGCCAGTTTTTGTGAAATCCAGTCCAGCAGGTCCTTTGGCCGTACATCCACCCCCACTGGGTATCCAAGATGCCTGACAATAGAGCCACGGGAAACCACCTGGCCTTGCCAGCCTAATGACTGTAAATCAGGCTCCGTGCAACTGAGAATGGCGGACTTAAAGGCATTGATGCAAAGCCCAGAGGCTTGACCAAAAAGCGTCCAAACCTCTAATGCCTTGCGAATGTTGTCCCTGTCCGCCTGCAAAATCATGAAGGTGTCATCAGCCAAAGATTGGCTAATGAAGTGTTGCCCAAAGGAAGGGACAGCCCTGCCAGCTGAGCTGAATCTGCCATGGAAGATAACACTGAAAGGACCGGGTGAGTCGCCAGGGTAAAGAAGAGCGGACTCAAAGGACAACCCTGTCTGACTGAGCGTGCAAGGACAAAGGGCTCAATAACCCCACCATTGAGCATAACTCTGGATGAAGCCGCAACACTAATGGTGAAGATCAATCGGGACATGCGGGTACCAAAGCCCATAGCAGACATGAGATCTGCAATGAAAGACCAGTCCACATAATCAAACGCCTTTTCCAAGTCCAATTGAATCAAGACCACTTCCTGACCGGAGTGTCGTGCATAGTCAGTAGCCATTTGCACATTTAAGATATTATGCAGAATGTTGCGGCCCTTAATGAAACCATATTGGAGAGGATGCACAATAGCGGGAAGGTGCTTGTGAAGCCGATTCGCCAGCACTTTGGAGTAGATTTTATACATGGAGCCCATCAAAGAGATTGGTCTCCAGTGTTGCAGCTTTGACGGCGAAGGGACCTTTGGAATCAGTTTGATAAGGCCTTCTTTCCATGAGGAGGGCATGACCCCCGTTTCCCAAACCTGTTGAAACAATACCACCAATGGCTTCACCAACTGCGTGGCTGAGCTCTGAAAGAATTCGTTAGTGAGACCATCCCAGCCAGGACTTTTATCCGTCGGCAGGTGCAACAAAACGTCCATGACCTCCTCCTCGCAAATATCTGCCTCCAAAGTGGCTTGCATATCCAATGGAACCTGCTGGCGGACCAGATGATAGAAGACCGAGCGGGCATGCGTAACCTGGCTGGAAGGCAAGGGGGAAGAACCAAGGAGTTCCATAAAATAATTTCTGCACATATTGACAATGGTCTGCGGATCAGTGACCATGCGACCCTCCGGATCCTGGAGTCTGGTCATATTGTCGCGAGCCGGAGAAGCATGCAAGGCACGAAAGAACTTATGAGACTGGCAGGCACTATCTTGCAAAGTGTCAGTCAAGGTATGCAGCTTGGCCTGCTGATAAGATTTCAACTGAAATACTTGAAGAAGATGGGCCACACGCCTCTCCAATGACAGCAGGAAATCATCATCTGGGGAATCCAGGATCAAGGAGCGGACCAAAGCCAGTAGCTTCTCTGCTGCAGATCGGCGACGGCGACAAAGGGATGCATGATGGATTCCATACTGCCGAGCAACACACCGTACATTAGAGAGCAACCGTGCAAATGAAGGCAAGCCCTCAGAGGCGAAGTCCAATAAGAACATGTCGATCAGTTGCTGCATATAGCCCTGAAAAATTGAATGCTTCAAATAAGAGGAGTTGAAACGTAACGGGAGCCTATCCAGCAACTGCATAAAAGGTGCAATAGATTGTGCCCGCATCTCCAGCTGAAGGGGGAAATGATCCGACAACGCATACTGCTGCAAGACCTTCATTTCCAGCATCTCGGGAAGAAAATCATCCCCCTGCATGATATACATTCTGCCAGCCGCGACCAAGTAGTGGCATATTGTACAGAATGAAAAGTAAACCCCGAAAAAGAAGGGTGAAGCCAGGACCAAAGATCCTGCTTAAGAACATGCAAAGCAAAGGAATTCCACACCCGGCTTTCCGGCGCATCCATTACCGAATGCGCTGAAGTGGACTGAGAAGAGTGAATACACATATCGAAATCTCCCATCAAGAGCCCCCTTCGGCCACGTGACATGGAGCCCTGCAAAGTGGACCAAAGATCCCGTCTGGATGCGGGATCGTTCGGCGCATAGAGGCCCAATAACCATAAAATCTCTCCTTCAAATAAGACTTCGATAACCAGAAAGCGGCCCTGCACATCATTTTTAATAAGGACAGGCTGATATTTCTCATGGACAATCATCAGTACGCCCGAATAGTGCATAGCATGGGTGCCTGCATAAAACAGACGGAATCCATGACAATCCACAACTTTCCCTGCTTCACCGTGACTTTTGTGCTCAACTGCACACAATACATCCCACTGATTTTCATGCAACACGGTCCACATGGCATGTTGCTTATGGCGAGAGCAAATGCCTCACACATTCCATGTGGCTAGCTTCATATCTCTTCAAAAAAGAAAGTCAGGAACGAGGCACCTATTGCCTCGATTTCACCTTTTCCGCGAGAGCATCCAGGACGCCCTCATCCAAAAAATCAGCCAATACTGCAAAAGAATTCTGGCGACCTGCTTTAGAGGTAGAGGGTAAATCCACTACCTTGGGAGTGGGGCGGGGATAACGCCGATCCCAGGGAGTAATCACATTACCTTTGGTATCAAACGCCAGCTTAGCAGGAGGGCCTTTGGGACCATCCGTATAGACTTTCCTTGGAGCCTGATTACGGGGCCCAGACGGTGCCGCAGTACGCGGAGCCTGCGGTGAAGTGACCATTTCTTTTCTGCGCGTATACGTGCGCACGGAATCCTGAGAAACAGGAGGCCCAGGATCTGCCAGGCCTACATCCAACTTTTTACCTTTTTTTGGACGTGCCTCAATCCAGTCCATGCGACGGGAATCCAAACCCAGGACCGGTTGTTTGCCTTTATCCATGACTTCCTAGGGCTGAGCATCAAGCACCATGTCGTCCTTGGGCAGCCCAACCGGCGCATCCTCCAAAGACGGTTGCCTTTCAGGGCATTCAGCCATGAAATGCCCGAATTTCCCACATGAAAAGCAGTGCCCCGCAAAGTTGCCCCATTTCAAGCGAAAATGCAGAGGATGCATGCCTGAACAACTGAGGCGAAGCCAGGCGGGCCTTTTCCTGGCCGTGTCCCATAACATGCATAAACGGTTCCGGTTCATTGCCCTGAGGCTTGGGGGAACCAGCACCGTGCCCACAGCCGCCATTGCATCCTTCAACATTGGCCAATAGACCGCCGGACAATTTTCCACTTCCACCCACACCGGGCATTCTCCTTGAAGCAGACGCTGGAAGTCGGCCATGGGGCGCCATGGTACAACATGGACGAGGCGGCGATCAAAGAATAGTGGCAACTTGGACAGGAGCTCAGCTCGATGCATTTCCGATTTCAAGAGCACCTCATAAAAGCCGCGAGGACCAAGGAAGATCTCCTCAACACACTCCCCTTGCAATAAATGGTGCATCCACTGGTGAATATGCGACAGCACTGGGATCCTGCCAGTGAAGAAAAGGATAACTGCACGATCATAAAAGACCGAGAAGGATCTCAAGACTGATTTAGGGTCCACCGTAGCTTCCAGCACATCATCCGTTGCCGCTTCAGAAAAAGATTCAGTATTATGCTGGACATAGTCGCCAAGCAAAGTATTGGCGAAGTCTAGCAAATGTTCCCAGTCAATTTCCTGTGAATCCATAGGATCAGCGGCCACTTGCGCATAGGAACATTCCTGAGAACCCATTCGGTCCTCAGAAGTATGCTTGGTGCGTTTGCCAGCAGGCGGCAGTTCAGAACCCGGCAGTTCAGAACCCGGAGGCAGCTCCTCCATGCATGGCACCATATCCTCTGTCTCCTCTGCATCAGAATCAGGGCCAAGGGCTGCCACCGTCTGGTCAAGAAAATCCATATCCAGGCCAGCCATATTGCTGTCTTCTCGCCGCGCTGGCCAAGGACGGATTCCACAAACACAGCCAATGAAACCAGAAATTTACCTGTCAGCCTGAGTCGTGGCTTGTCCCACGAACGCGTGTGGCAGGGCGCAACCCTAACAGTGCAAGGGCCTGAGGGTGGGACACAGCTCTGGCAGTCGACGGCAGCACGGAATAGTCGAGGGCGCAGGGCAGGGGCCACCCCAGCAGAAACCATAAACACAGAGGGCAACGAACGAAACGCTGGTGCAGAGCCCACCACTCAGGCGGCCGACAACAGGGCGGGGGCCGCTGGGGATGGGCGGACCAGCAGCGGAGCGAGGGACCCAGGCGCGCCCGACGGAACAGGACGCCAGGGGCAGCCGCGGCCAACGGGGCGTCAGGGGCGGGCAACAGGTGACGGGCCTGCAGGCGACGGGCAGCTGCAGGCAACAGGCGACGGGCAGCTGCAGGCAACGGGCGACAGGCAGCTGCAGGCGACGACGTGCACAGACGACGGGGAACCGGGCTATGGCGGCGCGACAAGCGACACGCTCTCCAACATCGCGTCTGCTCTCTCTCTCTCTCTCTCTCTCTCTCTCTCTCTCTCTCTCTCTCTCTCTCTCTCTCTCTCTCTCACACACCCCTCTCCAAGCCTCTCTCTCTCTCTCTCTCTCTCTCTCTCTCTCTCTCTCTCTCTCTCTCTCTCTCTCTCTCTCTCTCTCTCTCTCTCTCTCTCTCTCTCTCTCTCTCTCTCTCTCTCTCTCTCTCTCTCTCTCTCTCTCTCCGTAAAAGATAATTGTATCAATTACGAAAAAGTTTACATGATTACAAGATACACGATAGCTCTACCCCATCATGTGTACACACTCACTCTTTACAAGAACCAAACCGCCAAACAGTTACAAAATCATGGCAAAGGCGCGGAGGAAATTGCCATATGCCATGGACGTAAGTCCTCCCGAGAGAGTATGTCAGAGTGCCGGACAAGATCTATCTGCCAATACAAGAGACCTTTAAGCCTAGCAATATGCCGCTAAACATTATAAGCGGAATCAAAAAGGAAAGCATTCCGAATCGTCCAGTTGTGCCAACAGCCCCAATATCGAAGAAAGTGAAACAAGATCTTCATATGTGGCTGTGTCGGTGTGGGATATTTGGGCTGCGCAGAAACCCAATCACAAGGGCGTAGCGAGAAAACAAACCACCGCTCGCCAGACGGCTGACAAGAATGACCAAATTTTCTGAGCAAGGGGGCAAGAAATAAAACCATGATGGGCGGATTTCACAGTGGTGGTGCAAAAGAAATAGTTTCCGTTGGAGATTCGGCACTTGGCAAGAGCTGAAGCAAGCAGAAGACCACCAATCATCACCCTCCAAAGAAGGACCTTATATTTGAATGGTGTCTTATTTAACCAGCCCTCCATCACAGTTACCCTCCACCATGAACGGGATTTATGCAATCCCCATAGAGTATTAGCTTTAGTAACCAGCCATTGATGATCTTTAATCAGAAGATGATACACCTGGTTAGCTGAAGCCTTTTCTAAATTCAGCCTGCCTGCAAAGTCCCAATCCTGCCAGGGACAATCCGTAGCAAGGGCAGGAAAGGGTTGTCCGCTCTGAAGCACCATCAAAAGCTGTTCCCATAAATACCTGTATCCACGAGGGATCCTGAAAAGCCTCTTGGCTGTACGAAACGACATCAACACATTGTGACTGGCAAGGGTGGAATCCGCGACCGAAGTTAAGCCCAAACGTGCCATGCGGTTGAATTGTGGTCGAAGCCCATGTTTACCGTTCCACGAAATTAACCGCGAGACTGCCAACAATTCCAATTGAAAAGAATTAGTGGCTAAGCAATCCTCCACTCGATGCCACTGAGACTTCCGGAGGACCAGTCTCTAGGAACACACCAAATGGGCACGCAGAGATGAGGAAGAACTGGAGAACCGAGAATCGGCATTAAGAACATGCCATCAAGAACTGCGGAATTGGGTATTAGCATGTAGAAGCCCGTGATCCTCAAGAAAATAATGGGCTATGAGGACCCAAGGATGATAATCCGAGCACATGGCGCGAAAAAGAGACCAGCGGAGTGCCAGGATATGAGTTTGGGCATCTAAAACAACCCCTCCACCCATGCGTTTTGGGGTGCACGCATGCGACCAAGAAATCCAGGAAATACCTGCATGCAAGGAATCCTTTTTCCATAACATGAAACGAATAGACTTAGTAAGATCATTCAGTGTAGTAGTAGTCCAGGGTAGCAATGGCAAGAAATATGTAAGCATTGGCAACATAATTGTCTGGGCTACTTTGAGGCGGACATGGAAGGGCCAAGCTTGAGACTTCCAATACAGAAACTTAGCCGCCAGTTTCTGTGAAATCCACTGTAGTAGCTGCTTTGGGGGAACATCAACACCCAAAGGGTACCCAAGATGCCTGACAATGGAGCCACGGGGGACAACCATTCCCTGCCAGTCCAGTGACTGCAAACCCGACTCCGTGCAGCTAAGAATGGCCGATTTCAAAGCGTTGATGCAAAGACCAGAAGCTTGACCAAAGAGAGCCCAAACATCTAACGCTTTGTGAAGATTATCTTTGTCCGCACACAGAATCATAAAACTGTCATCAGCCAAGGATTGACCAATGAAGTGATGTCCAAAAGGAAGCAACTATCTAGCCAACTAAGTAGAAGCTGCCGTATGAGATAACATCGAAAGAACCGGATGAGTCGCAAGGGCAAAGAAGAGAGGACTCAAAGGGCACCCCTGTCTGACAGAGCGGGCAAGGACAATTGGCTTGGTAACGCCTCCATTCAACATGACTCGCGAAGACCCTGCAACACTAATAGTGTAGATCAGGCGAGACATCCGGGCACCAAAGCCCATAGCAGACATAAGTTCTGCAATGAAAGACCAGTCCAGATAATCAAAAGTCTTTTCCAGGTCCAATTGAACCAGTATGACCTCCTGATTTGAATGCCTCCCATAATCAATCGCCAGTTGCGCATTTAATACATTGTGCAAAATGTTTTTTCCCTTAATTAAACCATATTGGAGAGGATGCACAAATGGCCGGAAGATGCTTATGGAGGCGATTCGCCATAACTTTGGAAAAGATTTTATACATAGTGCCCATCAAAGAAATTGGGCACCACTGTTTCAACATGGATGGCGAAGGAACTTTTGGAAGCAATTTAATAAGACCTTCTTTCCACAAGGAAGGCATGATCCCCGTTTCCCATACCCGCTGAAACAAAGCCGTCAAAGGTTTCGCGAGCTGGGTGGCAAAAAACTCAAAAAACTCATTGGTGAGACCATCCCAGCCAGAACTTTTATCCTTTGGTAAGTGTAACAGAACATCCATAACCTCTGACTCACAAATATCTGCCTCTAGAGTAGATTGCATGTCCTGAGAAACCTGATTGCGGACCAGATCATTAAAAACTGAACCAGCATGAGCAATTTGGCCTGAAGGAGGAGAAGTAGAACCAAGAAGGTCGAGGAAATAATTTCTACACATATTCACAATCGTCTGCGGATCAAGAACCATTTGATCTTCTGCATCCTAGAGCCTAGTCATATTCTCTCGAGCAGGAGAGGCATAGAGAGCTCGAAAGAACTTATGGGTCTGACAAGCACTATCTTGCAAAGTCTCCGTCAGATGTTGCAATTTGACCTGCTGATAAGATTTCAACTGAAACTCTTTAATAAGATCAGCCAGATGCGTTGCCAGTGGCAGCAGAAATGCATCATCTGGAGTGTCCACCAGCAAAGAACGAACCAAAGCCAACAATTCCTCCCCTGCCTGTCGGCGCCGCCAACAAAGAGAGGCATGATGGATCCCATACTGCCGAGCAACCCGCTGCACATTAGAGAGCAATCGTTCAAACGAAGCAGTGCCCTGAGATGAGAAATCCAATAAGAATCGATCAATCAATTGCTGCATATAGCCCTGAAAGATTGCATGCTTCAAATAAGATGAGTTGAAACGCAAAGGGAGTCTATCCAGAAATTGCTTGAAAGGTGCAATGGGTTGTGCAAGGAGCTCAAGCTGCAGAGCAAAATGATCCGACAAGGCATATTGTTGTAACACTTTCATTTCGAGCATCTCAGGAAGGAAATCATCATCCTGCATTATCTATATACGGTCCAACCGCGACCATGTTGTGGCATACTGGGCAGAATGGAAGGTAAACCCTGTAGAAGAAGGATGCAGCCAAGACCAGAGATCTTGCTTGAGAACGACACAAGCCAACTCCTGCCACATGTGTCTTTCGGGCGCATCCATTACCGAATGCTCTGATGTGGACTGTGAAGAATCAACACACATATTAAAATCCCCCATCAAAAAACCCAGTCTGCCAAGGGACAAGGAAGTCTGCAAGGTATGCCAAAGCTCCCAGCGAGATAAAGGATCATTCGGAGCATAGAGGCCAAGTAACCATAAGATCTCTCCTTCGAATAAAATTTCAATTACCACAAAGCGGCCATGTACATCATTTTTTATAAGAACCGGCTGATATTTCTCATGTACAATCATAAGCACACCAGAATACTGCCTGGCATGTGTCCCTGCATAGAACAAACGAAAGCCATGGCAATCCACAACTTTACTTGCTTCACCGTGACTCTTGTGCTCAACAGCACACAAGACATCCCACTGATTCTCGTGCAATATTGTCCACATGGTATGTTGTTTGAGGCGACAACAAAATCCTCGCACATTCCACGTGGCTATCTTCATGTGGATTCAAAAGAAAATCAGGTACGAGGCACAACTTGCCTCGATGTGACCTTCTATGCGAGAATGTCTAGGACACCCTCATCCAAGAAATCAGCTAACACAGCAAAAGAGTTCTAACGACCAGATTTGGAAGTAGATGGCATATCCGTTGTCTTGGGGATGGAACGGGGATAACGACGATCCCATGGGGTAATGACGTTACCTCGAGTATCAAAAGCCAGCTTAGCAGGTGGACCCTTTGGACCATCCGAAGACACTCTCCTAGCTGGCTGTTGACGGGGAGCAGAGGAAACCATAGCAGGAGCAGAGTGCTCTGAAGACATCATTTCTTTCCTGCGCATATACATACGCATGGAATCTGTTAACGCAGTAGGCACAGTATCCACCATGCCAGAAACAAACCTGTTTCCTTTTTTCGCGCGTACATCTACCCAATCGTTGCCACTAGAATCCAAACCCGAGACCTGTTATTTACCTTTATTCAAAACTTTAGGTGGCTGGGTGGCATCCTGCGACGGCGCATCACACACCATATCTTCCATGGGCTACGCAACATGCTCGGCATCTAAAGTGTGGTGCTTCTCTGGGCATTTAGCCATAAAATGCCCCAATTTTCCACACGAAAAGCAATGTCCTGCAAAGTTGCCCCATTTCAAACGAAAATGTAAAGGATGCATGCCAGAGCAATTAATACGTAACCAAGCAGGCCTTTTCCGATCAGTGTCCCATAACATACACAGGCGGTTGGGATTCATGGCCCTTAGGCTTGGGGGGACCAAAACAGTGCCCATAGCAGCCATGGTGTCTTTTAACAGTGGCCAATATACAGCCGGACAGTTTTCCACTTCAACCCACACAGGGCATTCACGTTGCAACAGATGCTGAAAATCTGCCATTGGGCGCCATGGCACCACATGGACTAGACGGCGATCCACGAACAATGGCAGTTTAGACAGAAGAGCAGCATGGTGTGTCTCTGATTTCAACAGCACCTTAAAAAAACCCCGGGGGACAACAAAAATCTCTTCAACACATTCCCCTTGTAGCAAACTGTGCAGCCACTGGCGAATACGGGAAAGCAGTGGGATCCTACCAGTGAAGAAAAGTATCACAGCATGTTCATAAAACACTAAAAAGAAGCGCAAGACATGTTTCGGATCCACATATGGCTTCCAGAACATCTTCCGTTGCAGAGTCCGAAAAGACTTTCTGATTATGTTGAACATAATCGCCCAGTGTTGACAAACTCCAGCAAGTGCTCCCAATCAACCTCCTGGGAGTCAAAGGAATCAGAAGCAACTTGAGCATAGGAACGATCCTGGTGATCCATTGTCCCTGCCGAAGTATGCATGGTGCATTTGCCCGCTGGCAGAAGGTCAGGAGCAGGGGGCATCTCCTCTGTGCACGAAACCATGTCCTTTGGTTCCTCGGTGTCCGAATCCGGACCAAGAGCTGCCACCGTTTGGTCTATGAAAGCCATATCCAAGCCAGCCATATTGTATTAGTACGTATGTCGGTCAGAGGCCGAGTGAAGAACTCGCGGGAGGCAGAGACACACAGGCCTCTCTCTCTCTCTCTCTCCCTCTTTTCTGTACAGAGTCACTGTCCAGGGGCGTACTCTGCAAGCACAGCCGATGAAAGCGGAGCTTTACCTGTCAACCTCAGTCGTGGCCTCTCCCAAGAACCCTTGTGGCAAGGCACAACCCTAACAGTGCAGGGGCAGGAGAGCGAAACAAAGGCCTGGCAATCGACGGCAGAACGGGACAGTCTGGGGCGCAGGGCAGGGGTCCCTCGTCAATCGAAACCCAAGGGACAGGGCGAAGGGGCGAGAAGCAGGCGCAAAGGTCGCAGCTCTGGCGGGTGAGGGACACACGCGATGGGCCGTCCGACAGCACGGCGAGGGACTCAGCGGCAGTGGACAGGGCGTCAGGGGCAGGCAATGGGCCTGCGGGCGACGAGCAGAAGGCGTCTGGGGTGAGCAACACGGCGCCTGACAGGCGATGGCGGACAGGTCAAACAGCGGGCGTGCCTGATGACGAAAAGGACAGACGCGCAGGCCTGATGGCGGGCAGTTCGGATGGCGAATAGGGCGGACGGGCACCGAAGGCGAGCAGGACCCGCTGGTCTCACAGTCGACAGCGGGCAGGAGCGATGGCGGGTAGGGTCGACAGTCAGCCAATCAACGGCAGGGCGGGCTCCCTCCCTCCCTCCCTCCCTCCCTCCCTCCCTCTCTCTCTCTCTCTCTTTCTCTCTCTCTCTCTCTCTCTCTCTCTCTCTCTCTCTCTCTCTGCAAGTCCGGCAGACCTGTAAAATCAGGGAACCACCCGGCTGCAGCAAAACGACTGCAACGGGGCTTCTGTGGAGAACAGGACAGACATGTGCAGATGAACCCCTGACGAACAGGGCGTGTGAAGGCAGGCGAGTAGCTACGGGCGCAGATCCCGGTGATTGATGGCCACCGCAAACGACTCAACGGCAGCAAAAGACAGGGACGATGCAAACTTGTTTCGGCTTGTTCTACGACAATAGGCTTCACATGGCAAGCGTCAGGCGAGCAGGCAGGCACAGGCGGAGTAGGCGGCCACAGACGAATACAGGCGGGTCTTCAAGCGTCGTCAAGCACGCAGGTAGTCGTCACACGGATAGGTCGTCAGGCCCGCAGGCAGTCGTCAAGCGGAAGGGTCTTCAGGCGCGCAGGCAGTCGTCAGGCGGGAGGGACTTCAGGCGCGCAAGGAGTAGTCAGACGGGTGGGTCTTCAAGCGCGCAGGCAGTCGTCAAGCGGGTCTTCAGGCGGCAGTCTTCAAGCGCACAGGTCTAGGCGATGACAGGACGAGACCCACCGGCGGCACCATTGTGACCAGCACCAGGTGATTCTCTCTCTCTCTCTCTCTCTCTCTCTCTCTCTCTCTCTCTCTCTCTCTCTCTCTCTCTCTCTCTCTCTCTCTCTCTCTCTCTCTCTCTCTCTCTCTCCGTAAAAGGTAATTGTATTAATTACGGAAAAAAGGTACAAGATTACATGATTACATGATTACAAGACACACGAGGGCCCTAGGCCAACGTGTGGAAAATCCCCGTACTAATGCACTAAAAAGGTTACACCAATCATGGCAACGACCCAGAGACAATTGCCATATGCCAGGGATGCAAATCCTCCCGAGGGAGCAAGTCGGAGTGCCGGAAGAGATCAGCAGCCAATGCAAGAGCCCTTTAAGCCTGGCAATATGTCTCAGTACATTAGAGGCCGAATCAAAGAGAAAAGCATTGCGCGTGGTCCAAATGTGCCAGCATCCCCAGTATCTGAAAAAGTGAAATAAGAACTTCATATGTAACTGTGGCGGTGTGGGGTACTTTGGGCGCACAAAAACCCAATCGAAAGGACTTAGTGAGAACCCCACCACTGCGCGCCAGATTTGCGAGAAGAGTGACCAGATATTCTTGGCGAGCGGGCAAGAAAGAAAACGATGTTGGGCCGATTCCACAGAAGTGGTACAGAAGAAAGAATTGCCATTCGAGATTCGACGCTTGGAAAGGGCCGAGGCAAGAGGAAGACCACCAATCATTACCCGCCAAAGAAAGACCTTGCATTTGGAAGGTGCCTTATTCAGCCAGGCCTCCATAAGCGTTGCCTGCCACCATGACAGCGATTTCCGCAGTCCCCAAACAGTATTAGCTTTCACACCCAGCCATTGGTGATCTTGAATGAGAAGATGATACACTTGATTAGTAGAGGCCTTTTCCAGACTCAACCGGCCTGCAAGGTCCCAGTCCTGCTAAGGATGATCCACAGCCACGGCAGGAAAGGGTTGCCTACCCTGAAGCTCCGACAAAAGCCTTCCCCATAAACCACGGTATCCGCACGGGATCCTGAAAAGTCTCCTGGCAGTCCGAAACGATGCGAGGACATTGCGAGTGGCAAGGGTAGCATCCGCAATCGAAGTCGCACCTAAACGGGCCATGAGGTTAAATCTCGGTCTGAGCTGATGTTTGTCTTCCTATGAAAGTAATCTCGATACTGCCAACAATTCCAGCTAAAAGGAGTTAGTCTGCAAGCGGTCCCCTACTGGATGCCAACGGGCCTTTTCGAGCACCACTTTCCAAGAGCTGACCAAGTGCAATAACAAAGAGGAAGAGGGACTCGAAAATCGAGAGTCAGCATTAAGGACATGCCACCAAGAGGCCCGAAGCCATGTGTTACCATGGCGTAGCCCGCTGTCCTCAAGAAAATAACGGGCTATGATGGTCCACGGGTGATGATCCACACACATGGCACCAACGAAGAGCCAGCATATGAGTTTCTGCATCCAAAATAGCTCCACCACCCATGCGTTTAGGGGTACATGTATGTGACCATGAAATCCACGAAATGCCTGCCTGCAGTGAATGCTTCTTCCATAGCATGAAACGAATGGGATGACTGAGAGCCTTCAAAGTAGTAGGCGTCCACGACAGCAATGGCAGGAAATACGTT
The DNA here is from genome assembly GCF_053477565.2 of Lygodium microphyllum. Lineage (NCBI taxonomy): Eukaryota > Viridiplantae > Streptophyta > Polypodiopsida > Schizaeales > Lygodiaceae > Lygodium > Lygodium microphyllum. Next base: position 17,199,270 of record NC_141164.1, read on the forward strand.
AGCATTGGTAGCATAATTGTCTGAGCCACTTTGAGGCGGACATGGAATGGCCACGCTTGCGACTTCCAATACATAAACTTCGCCGCCAGTTTTTGTGAAATCCACTCCAGTAGGTCCTTTGGCCGTACATCCACCCCCAATGGGTATCCAAGATGTCTGACAATGGAGCCATGGGAAACCACCTGGCCCTGCCAGCCTAATGACTGTAAATCAAGCTCCGTGCAACTGAGAATGGCTGACTTAAAGGCATTGATGCGACGACCAGAGGCCTGACCAAAGAGCGTCCAAACATCTAACGCCTTTCAAATGTTGTCCCTGTCCGCCCGCAAAATCATAAAGGTGTCATCAGCCAAAGATTGGCTAATGAAGTGCTGCCCCAAAAGAAGAGACAATCCTGCCAGCTGAGCAGAAGCCGCCATTGAGGATAACATTGAAAGGACCGGGTGAGTCGCCAGGGCAAAGAAGAGAGGACTCAAAGGGCAACCCTGTCTGACCGAGCGTGCAAGGACAAATGGCTCTGTAACCCCACCATTGAGCATAACTCTTGAAACATGCGGGTACCAAAGCCCATAGCAGACATGAGATCTCCAATGAAAGACCAGTCCACATAGTCAAACGCCTTTTCCAAGTCCAATTGAATCAATACCACTTCCTGACTGGAGTGCCGCGCATAGTCAATAGCCATTTGCACATTTAAGATATTATGCAGAATGTTGCGGCCCTTAATGAAACCATATTGGAGAGGATGCACAATAGCTGGAAGGTGCTTATGAAGCCGATTCGCCAGCACTTTGGAGAAGATTTTATACATCGAGCCCATCAAAGAAATTGGTCTCCAGTGTTGCAGCTTTGACGGCGAAGGGACCTTTGGAATCAGTTTGATAAGGCCTTCTTTCCATGAGGAAGGCATGACCCCTGTTTCCCAAACCTGCTGAAACATGACCGCCAATGGCTTCACCAACTGCGTGGCCGAGTTCTCAAAGAATTCATTAGTGAGACCATCCCAACCAGGACTTTTATCCTTAGGCAGATGCAACAAAACATCCATAACCTCCTCCTCGCAAATATCCGCCTCCAAAGTGGCTTGCATATCAAGTGGAACCTGCTGGCGGACCAGATGATAGAAGACCGAGCGGGCATGCATAACCTGGCTAGAAGGCGAGGGAGAAGAACCAAGAAGTTCCATAAAATAATTTCTGCACATATTGACAATGGTCTGCGGATTAGTGACCATGCGACCTTCCGAATCCTGGAGTCTAGTCATATTTTCGCGAGCCAGAGAAGCATGCAAGGCACAAAAGAACTTATGAAACTGGCAAGCACTATCTTGCAATGTGTCAGTCAAGTTATGCAGCTTGGCCTGCTGATAAGATTTTAACTGAAACACTTGAATAAGATGGGCCAAACGCCTCTCCAGTGACAGCAGAAAATCATCATCTGGGGAATCCATGAGCAAGGAACGGACCAAAGCCAGTAAGTCCTCTGCTGCATGTCGACGTCGGCGACAAAGAGAGGCATGATGAATCCCATACTGCCAAGCAACCCGCTACACATTAGAGAGCAGCCGTGCAAATGAAGCCAAGCCCTCCGAGGCGAAGTCCAATAAGAACCTCTCAATCAATTGCTGCATATAGCCCTGAAAAATTGGATGCTTCAAATAAGAGGAGTTGAAACGTAAAGGAAGCCTATCCAGCAACTGCATAAAAGGTGCAATAGATTGTGCCCGCATCTCAAGCTGGACGGGGAAACGGTCCGACAAGGCATATTGGTGCAAGACCTTCATTTCCAGCATCTCGGGAAGAAAATCATCCCCCTGCATGATATACATTCGGTCCAACCGCGACCAAGTAGTTGCATATTGTGCGGAATGAAAAGTAAACCCTGAAAAAGAAGGGTGAAGCCACGACCAAAGATCTTGCTTAAGTACGCGCAAAGCGAAGGAATTCCATACCCGGCTTTCCGGCGTATCCATTACCGAATGCCCTGAAGTGGACAGAGAAGAGTCAACACACATATTGAAATCTCCCATCAAAAACCCCCTTCGGCCAAGTGACATGGAGCCCTACAAAGTCGACCAAAGATCCCGTCGGGATGCGGGATCATTCGGAGCATAGAGGCCCAGCAACCATAAAATCTCTCCTTCAAATAAGACTTCGATTACCAGAAAGCGGCCCTGCACATCATTTTTAACAAGAACAGGCTGGTATTTCTCATGGACAATCATCAGCACGCCCGAATAGTGTGTAGCATGTGTCCCTGCATAAAACAGACAGAATCCATGACAATCCACAACTTTTCCTGCTTCACCGTGACTTTTGTGCTCAACTGCACACAATACATCCCACTGGTTCTCATGCAAGACAGTCCACATGGCATGTTGCTTATGGCGAGAGCAAATGCCTTGCACATTCCACGTGGCTCTCTTCATATATCTTCAAAAAAAGGAAGTCAAGAACGAGGCGCCTGTTGCCTCGATTTCACCTTTTCCGCAAGAGCATCTAGGACACCCTCATCCAGAAAATCAGCCAATACTGCAAACGAATTCTGGCGACCTGCTTTAGAGGTAGAAGGAAAATCCACTCCCTTGGGAGTGGGGCGGGGATAACGCTGATCCCAGGGTGTAATCACATTACCTTTAGTATCAAACGCCAGCTTAGCAGGTGAGCCCTTGGGGCCGTCTGTATAGACTTTCCTTGTAGACTGATTACGCGGGGCAGACGGGGCCATTGTACGCGCAGCCTGCTGTGAAGCGAACATTTCTTTCCTGCGCATATACGTGCGCACGGAATCCTGTGAAGCATTAGGCCTAGGATCCACCAGGCCTGCATCCAACTTTTTACCTTTTTTTTTACGTGCCTCAATCCAATCAGTGCTACAGGAATCCAAACCCAGGACCTGTTGTTTGCCTTTATCCACGACATTAGGTGGCTGAAGGGCCTCCTGTGTCGGGGCATCAAGCACCATGTCATCCTTAGGCAGCACAACCTGCGCATCCTCGGAAGACGGTTGCCTTTCAGGGCATTCGGCTATAAAATGCCCCAATTTACCACATGAAAAGCAGTGTCCTGCAAAGTTGCCCCATTTCAAGCGAAAATGCAAAGGATGCATGCCAAAACAATTGAGGCGAAGCCACGCAGGCACAGCAAAACAATTGAGGCGAAGCCATAACATGCATACACAGTTTCAATTCATAGCCCTGAGGCTTGGGGGAACCAACACTGTTCCCACAACTGCCATCGCATCCTTCAACAATGGCCAATAGACCGCCGGACAATTTTCCACTTCCACCCACACCGGGCATTTTGGTTGAAGCAGACGCTGGAAGTCGGCCATAGGGCGCCATGGTACAACACGGACCAAGTGGCGATCACAGAATAATGGCAACTTGGACAGGAGCTCAGCTCGATGTGTTTCCGATTTCAACAGCACCTCATAAAAGCCGCGAGGCCCAAGGAAGATCTCCTCAACACACTCCCCTTGCAATAAATGGTGTATCCACTAGCGAATATGTGAAAGCACTGGGAACCTGCCAGTGAAGAAAAGTATAACTGCACGGTCATAAAACACCGAGAAGGACGGCAAGACTGATTTGGGGTCCACCGTGGCTTCCAGCACATCATCAATTCCCGCGTCAGAAAAAGTTTCATTATTATGCTGGACATAATCGCCAAGCAGAGTATTGGCAAAGTCCAACAAATGCTCCCAGTCAATCTCCTGCGAATCCACAGGATTAGAGGCAACCTGCGCATAGGAACGTTCCTGAGGACCCATTGGCTCGTCAGAAGTATGCTTGGAGCGTTTGCCCGCAGGCGGCAGTTCAGAACCCGGAGGCATCTCCTCCGTGCACGGCACCATATCCTCCGGCTCCTCTGTATCAGAATCAGGGCCAAGGGCTGCCACCGTCCGGTCTAGAAAATCCATATCCAGGCCAACCATACTACTGTCTTCTCTCTTCTTTTTTTTTTCGTAAAAGGTAATTGTATTAATTACGAAAAAAAATACAAGATTACTTGATTACAAGATACTTGATGACACTAAGCCATCAGGTGAAGAAGTTCTCTCTCTCTCTTTCGCTCTCTTTCTGATTACAAGAGACACGAGGGCCGTAGGCTAACGTGTGGGAAAACCCCGTAGAAATGCACTAAAAAAGTTACACCAATCATGGCAACGACCCAGAGGCAATTGCCATATGCCAAGGATGCAAATCCTCCCGAGGGAGCAAGTCGAAGTGTCGGATGAGATCTAGCTGCCAAAGCAAGAGCCCTTTAAGCCTGGCAATATGGCACGGTACATTAGAGGCCGAATCAAAGAGAAAAGCATTGTGCGTGGTCCAAATGTGCCAGCATCCCCAGTATCTGAAAAAGTGAAATAAGATCTTCATATGCAACTGTGCCGGTGTGGGATACTTCGAGCGCACAAAAACCCAGTCGACAGGAGTTTGTGAGGACCCCACCACAGTGCGCCAAATGTGCGACAAGAGTGACCAGATATTCTTGGCGAGCGGGCAAGAAAGAAAACGATGTCGGGCCGATTCCGCCATTGTGGTACAGAAGAAACAATTGCCATTCGAGATGCAACGCTTGGCAAGGACCGAGGCAAGAGGAAGACCACCAATCATTACCCGCCAAAGAAAGACCTTGCATTTGAAAGGTGCCTTATTCAAACAGCCCTCCATCAGCATTGTCTACCACCATGACAACGATTTCCGCAGTCCCCAAACAATATTAGCTTTCTCACCCAGCCATTGGTGATCCTGAATGAGAAGATGATACACCTGATTAGTAGAGGCCTTTTCCAGACTCAACCGGCCTGCAAGGTCCCAGTCCTGCCAAGGGCGATCCACAACCAGGGCAGGAAAGGGTTGCCTACCCTGAAGCTCCGACGAAAGCTTTCCCCATAAATCACGATATCCGCGCGGGATCTTGAAAAGTCGCCTAGCAGTCCGAAACGATACGAGGACATTGCGAGTGGCAAGGGTAGCATCCGCAACCGACGTCACACCTAAACGGGCCATGCGGTTAAATCTCAGTCTGAGCTGATGTTTATCTTCCCATGAAAGTAGTGTCGATATTGCCAACAATTCTAGCTGAAAGGAGTTAGTCTACAAGCGGTCCCCTAACGGGTGCCAACGGGCCTTTTGGAGCACCTCTTTCCAAGAGCCGACCAAGTGCAGTAACAAAGAGGAAAAGGGACTGGAAAAACGGGAGTCAGCATTAAGGACATGCCACCAAGAGGCCCGAAGCTGGGTGTTACCATGGCGGAGCCCGCTGTCCTCAAGAAAATAACGGGCTATGATGGTCCACGGGTGATGATCCACACACATGGCACGAAAAAGGGACCAACGGAGAGCTAGCATATGAGTTTCTGCATCGAAAATCGCTCCACCACCCATGAGCTTAGGGGTACATGTATGTGACCATGAAATCCACGAAATGCATGCCTGCAGTGAATCCTTCTTCCATAGCATGAAACGGACGGGATGAGTGAGAGCCTTCAAAGTAGTAGGCGTCCATGGCAACAATGGCAGGAAATACGTTAGCATTGGGAGCATAAATGTCTGAGCCAGTTTGAGGCGGACATGGAAGGGCCACGCTTGCGACTTCCAATACATAAACTTCCCTGCCAGTTTTTGTGAAATCCACTCCAGCACGTCCTTTGGCCGTACATCCACCCCCAATGGGTATCCAAGATGCTTGACAATAGAGCCACGGGAAACCACCTGGCCTTGCCAGCCTAATGACTGTAAATCAGGCTCCGTGCAACTGACAATGGCTGACTTAAAGGCATTGATGCGAAGCCCAGAGGCTTGACCAAAAAGCGTCCAAACATCTAATGCCTTGCGAATGTTGTCCCTGTCCGCCTGCAAAATCATAAAGGTGTCATCAGCCAAAGCTTGGCTAATGAAGTGCTTGCCCAAAGGAAGAGACAACCCTGCCAGCTGAGCAGAATCCGCCATGGAGGATAACATTGAAAGGACCGGGTGAGTCGCCAGGGCAAAGAAGAGAGGACTCAAAGGACAACCCTGTCTGACTGAGCGTGCAAGGACAAATGGCTCTGTAATGCTATCCTCTCTCTCTCTCTCTCTCTCTCTCTCTCTCTCTCTCTCTCTCTCTCTCTCTCTCTCTCTCTCTCTCTCTCTCTCTCTCTCTCTCTCTCTCTCTCTCTCTCTCTCTCTCTCTCTCTCTCTCTAGGTGTCTGTGGAAAGGCAAGGCTGCACTATCTCCGTGTGCAGGTCGCAGAACCCAGAGGCGCAGGCTCAGGCACGAACAAAGGATACTGCCTCTCGCTGAGGGGAAGAAAAGATCAGTGCGCCCTGCAAGACGCTGCCACAAACGATGTGTTACCTGGGGCGACCACCACAACGGCTGACTGGCAAGGGCAGCGTCTGACAGGCGAGAGCGGCATCCGACAGGCGAGGGCGGACAGGTCTGGCAGGCGAGGGCGTCTGTCAGGCGATGGCGTCTGACAGGCAACAGGGGAGGCAGTCGTCAGAGGCGGGCGACAGGACAAGTGATGGGGGAGGCAACGGGCATGTCTGACGGCGAAGAGGACCGACGCGCACGCCTGATGGCAAGCAGGTTAGATGGCGGATAGGACGGACGGGCGCCGTCGACGAGCAAGACCCGTTGGTTCTCTCTCTCTCTTGGTCAGCACGATGACAGGCAGAACACAACGGCACACTGGCGGGCACGGGCGTCGAAGGCGAGTTCTGCGCCTCCACAAGTAGACGCCCGCGTGCAGGAGGACGCACGCATGCAGGACGTGACGAAACAAGCGTGTTCCTCTCTCTCTCTCTCTCTCTCTCTCTCTCTCTCTCTCTCTCTCTCTCTCTCTCTCTCTCTCTCTCTCTCTCTCTCTCTCTCTCTCTCTCTCTCTCTCTCTCTCTCTCTCTCTCTCTCTCTCTCTCTCTCTCTCTCTCTCTCTCTCTCTCTCTCTCTCTCTCTCTCTCTCTCTCTCTCTGACCCAAAGGCTATTGCCATATGCCAGGGATGCAAATCCTCCCGAGGGAGCAAGTCGGAATGTCGAATGAGATCTAGCTGCCAATGCAAAAGCCCTTTAAGCCTGGCAATATGTCTCGGTACATTAGAGGCCGAATCAAAAAGAAAAGCATTACGCGTGGTCCAAATGTGCCAGCACCCCCAGTATCTGAAAAAGGGAAATAAAGTCTTCATATGTAATTGTGGTGGCGTGGGGTACTTTGGGCGCACAAAAACCCAATCGAAAGGAGTCAGTGAGGACCCCACCACCGCTTGCCAGATTTGCGACAAGAGAAACCAGATATTCTTGGCGAGCGGGCAAGAGAGAAAACGATGTCTGGCCGATTCCACGGTAGTGGTACAGAAGAAACAGTTGCCATTCGAGATTCGACGCTTGGAAAGGGCCGAGGCAAGAGGAAGACCACCAATCATTACCCGCCAAAGGAAGACCTTGCATTTGAAAGGTGCCTTATTCAGCCAGCCTTCCATCAAGGTTGCCTGCCACCATGTCCGCGATTTCCGCAGTCCCCAAACAGTATTAGCTTTCACACCCAGCCAGTGGTGATCTCGAATGAGAAGATGATACACCTGATTGGTAGAGGCCTTTTCCAGACTCAACCTGCCTGCAAGGTCCCAGTCCTGCCAAGGACAATCCACAGCCAGGGCAGGAAAGGGTTGTCGACCGTGAAGCTCCAATAAAAGCTTGTCCCATAGACCACGGTATCCGCGCGGGATCCTGAAGAGTCTCCGAGCAGTCCGAAACGATGCAAGGACGTTGCGAGTGGCAAGGGTAGCATCTGCAATCGACGTCAAACCTAAACGGGCCATGCGGTTAAATCTCGGTCTGAGCTAATGCTTGTCTTCCCACGAGAGTAATCTGGAAACTGCCAGCAATTCCAGCTGAAAGGAGTTAGACTGCACACGGTCCCCTACTGGATGCCAACGGGCCTTTTGGAGCACCACTTTCCACGAGCCGACCAAGTGCAATAACAAAGAGGAAGAGGGACTGGAAAAGCGAGAGTCAGAATTAAGAACATGCCACCAGGAGGCCCGAAGTCGTGTGTTACCATGTCATAGCCCGCTGTCCTCAAGAAAATAACGGGCTATGATGGTCCACGGGTGATGATCGACACACATGGCACGAAAAAGAGACCAACGAAGAGCCACCATGTGAGTTTCTGCATCCAAAATCGCACCGCCACCCATGCGTTTAGGGTACATGTATGCGGCCATGAAATCCATGAAATGCCTGACTGCAGGGAGTCCTTCTTCCATAGCATGAAACGAACAGGATGAGTAAGAGCCTTCAAAGTAGTAGGCGTCCATGGCAGCAATGGCAAAAAATACGTTAGCATGGGTAGCATAATGGTCTGAGCCACTTTGAGGCGCACATGGAATGGCCACGCTTGCGACTTCCAATACATAAACTTCGTTGCCAGCTTTTGTGAAATCCAGTCCAGTAGGTCCTTTCGCCTTACATCCACTCCCAACGGGTAGCCAAGATGCCTGACAATGGATCCACGGGAAACCACCTGACCCTGCCAGCCTAATGACTGTAAATCAGGCTCCGTGCAACTGAGAATGGCCGACTTAAAGGCATTGATGCGAAGACCCGAGGCCTGACCAAAGAGCGTCCAAACATCTAATGCCTTTCGAATGTTGTCCTTGTCTGCCCGCAAAATCATAAAAGTATCATCAGCCAGAGATTGGCTAATAAAGTGCTGCCCCAAAGGAAGAGACAATCCCGCCAGCTGAGCCGAAGCCGCCATTGAGGATAACATTGAAAGGACCGGGTGAGTTGCCAGGGCAAAGAAGAGAGGACTCAAAGGGCAACCCTGTCGGACCGAGCGAGCAAGGACAAATGGCTCTGTAACCCCACCATTGAGCATAACTCTTGAAGAAGCCGCAGCACTAATGGTGTAGATCAATTGGGACATCCGTGTACCAAAGCCCATAGCAGACATGAGATCTGCAATGAAAGACCAGTCCACGTAGTCAAAGGCCTTTTCCAAGTCCAATTGAATCAAGACCACTTCCTGACTGGAATGCCGCGCATAGTCAATAGCCATTTGCACATTCAAGATATTATGGAGAATGTTGCGACCCTTGATGAAACCATATTGGAGGGGATGCACATTAGCTGGAAGATGCTTGTGAAGCCGATTCGCCAGCACTTTGGAGAAGATTTTGTACATCGAGCACATCAAAGAAATTGGTCTCCAATGTTGCAGTTTTGACGGCGAAGGGACCTTGGGAATCAGTTTGATAATGCCTTCTTTCCATGAGGAAGGCATGACCCCTGTTTCCCAGACCTGCTGACACATGACCGTCAATGGCTTCACCAACTGCGCGGCCGAGTGCTCAAAGAATTCATTAGTGATACCATCCCAACCAGGACTTTTATCCTTAGGCAGATGCAACAAAACATCCATAACCTCCTCCTCGCAAATATCCGCCTCCAAAGTGGCTTGCATGTCAAGTGGAACCTGCTGACGGACCAGATGATAGAAGGCCGAGCGGGCATGCGTAACCTGGCTAGAAGGCGAGGGAGAAGAGCCAAGAAGTTCCATAAAATAATTCCTGCACATGGTGACAATGGCCTGCGGATCAGTGACCATGCGACCGTCCGAATCCTGGAGCCTGGTCATATTTTCGCAAGCCGGAGAAGCATGCAAGGCGCGAAAGAACTTATGAGATTGGCAGGCACTGTCTTGCAATGTGTCAGTCAAATTATGCAGCTTGGCCTGCTGATAAGATTTCAACTGAAAAACTTGAATAAGATGGGCCAAACGCCTTTCCAGTGACAGCAGAAAATCATCATCTGGGGAATCCACGAGCAAGTGACGGACCAAAGCCAGTAAGTCCTGTGCTGCCTGTCGACGTCACCGACAAAGAGAGGCATGATGAATCCCATACTGCCGAGCAACCCGCTGCACATTAGAAAGCAGGCGCGCAAAAGCTGCCAGGCCGGCAGAGGCGAAGTCCAATAAGAATCTCTCAATCAATTGCTGCATATAGCCCTGAAAAATTGGATGCGTCAAATAAGAGGAGTTGAAACGTAAAGGGAGCCTGTCCAGCAACAGCGTAAAAGGTGCAATGGAGTGTGCCCGCATCTCAAACTGGAGGGGGAAATGGTCCGACAACGCATATTGCTGCAAGACCTGCATTTCCAGCATTTCGGGAAGAAAATCATCCCCCTGCATGATATACATTCGGTCCAGCCGCGACCAAGTAGTGGCATATTGTGCGGAATGAAAAGTAAAGCCTGAAAAAGAAGGGTGAAGCCAGGACCAAAGATCTTGTTTAAGCACGCGCAAGGCAAAGGAATTCCACACCCGGCTTTCCGGCGTATCCATTACCGAATGCCCCGAAGTGGACTGAGAAGAGTCAACACACATATTGAAATCTCCCATCAAAAATCCCCTTCGGCCAAGTGACATGGAGTCCTGCAAAGTCGACCAAAGATCCCGTCAGGAGGCAGGATCGTTGGGAGCGTAGAGGCCCAGCAACCATAAAATTTCTCCTTCAAATAAGACTTCGATTACCAGAAAGCGGCCCTGCACATCATTTTTGACAAGAACAGGCTGGTATTTTCCATGGACAATCATCAGCACGCCCGAATAGTGCGTAGCATGTGTCCCTGCATAAAACAGACGGAATCCCTGACAATCCACAATTTTGCCTGCTTCAGCGTGACTTTTGTGCTCAACTGCAGACAATACATCCCACTTATTCTCATGCAAGACAGTCCACATGGCATGTTGCTTATGGCGAGAGCAAATGCCTCGCACATTCCAGGTGGCTATCTTCATATATCTTTCAAAAAAGGGAGTCAGGAAGGAGGCGGCTGTTGCCTCGATTTCACCTTTTCCGCGAGAGCATCTAGGACACCCTCATCCAGAAAATCTGCCAATACTGCATACGAATTCGGGCGACCTGCTTTAGAGGTAGAAGGAAAATCCACTGCCTTGGAAGCAGGGCGGGGATAGCGCCAATCCCAGGGTGTAATCACATTACCTTTTGTATCAAACGCCAGCTTAGCAGGTGGGCCCTTGGGGCCGTCTGTATAGGCTTTCCGTGTAGACTGATTACGGGGGCCAGACGGGGCGATAGTACGCGCAGCCGGCTGTGAGGTGAACATTTCTCTCCTGCACATATACGTGCACACGGAGTCCTATGAAGCAGTAGGCCCAGGATCGGCCATGCCTGCATCCAACTTTTTACCTTTTTTTGAACGGGCCTCAATCCAATCAGTGCTGCGAGAGTCCAAACCCAGGACCTGTTGCTTGCCTTTATCCACAGCATTTGGCGGCTGAAGGGCCTCCTGTGTCGGGGCATCAAGGACCATGTCATGCTTTGGCAGCACAGCTTGTGCATCCTCGGAAGACGATTGCCGTTCAGGGCATTCGGCCATGAAATGCCCCAATTTACCACATAAAAAGCAGTGGCCTGCAAAATTGCCCCACTTCAAGCGAAAATGCAAGGGATGCATGCCAGAACAATTGAGGCGAAGCCACGCAGGCCTCTTCCTGGCTGTGTCCCATAACATGCATAGACGGTTGCGATTCATAGCCCTGAGGCTTGGGGGCACCAGCACTGTGCCCACAACGGCCATCGCATCCTTCAACAATGGCCAATAAATTCCTGGACAATTTTCCACTTCCACCCATACCGGGCATTCGCGTTGAAGCAGACGCTGGAAATCGGCCATCGGGCGCCATGGTACAACATGGACCAAGCGGCGATCAAAGAATAATGGCAGCTTGGACAAGAGGTCAGCGCGATGGGTTTCTGATTTCAACAGTACCTCATAAAAGCCGCGAGGTCCAAGGAAGATCTCCTCAACACATTCCCCTTGCAATAGATGATGCAGCCACTGGCGAATATGTGAAAGCACGGGGATTCTGCCAGTGAAGAAAAGTATGACTGCACGGTCATTAAAAACAGAGAAAGAACGGAAGACTGATTTCGGGTCCACCGTGGCTTCCAGCACATCATCAGTTCCCGCATCCGAGAAAGTTTCATTGTTGTGCTGGACATAGTCACCAAGCAGAGTATTGGCGAAGTCCAGCAAATGCTCCCAATCTATCTCCTGCGAATCCACAGGATCAGAAGCAACCTGTGCATAAAAACGGTCCTGAGGACCCATTGGCTCGTCAGGAGTATGCTTGGAACGTTTGCCCGCAGGCGGCAGTTCAGAGGCCGGAGGCATCTCCTCCGTGCAGGGCACCATATCCTCCGGCTCCTCGGTATCGGAATCAGGGCCAAGGGCTCTCTCCCTCCCTCCCTCCCTCCCTCCCTCCCTCCCTCCCTCCCTCCCTCCCTCCCTCCCTCTCTCTCTCTCTCTCTCTCTCTCTCTCTCTCTCTCTCTCTCTCTCTCTCTCTCTCTCTCTCTCTCTCTCTCTCTCTCTCTCTCTCTCTCTCTCTCTCTCTCTCTCTCTCTCTCTCTCTCTCTCTCTCTCTCTCTCTCTCTCTCTCTCTCTCTCTCTCTCTCTCTCTCTCGCGCGGAACAGAGACGGAAGGTCGCACGCAGGGAGGAAGCACGGGTCGAGAGGATAGACAACGGCAGGGTAGAACGACCTGTGCACGAGGCTAAGGGGGGACGTCAAACAAGACGCAGAGCAATGAGGCACGCTCGCACAGTAGGGTTCCGACCTGGGCAGACGGCCAATGGCCAAGGCAGAAGGCGGGAAGGCAGGAAACGAAGCAGAGACGAGGCAGAACGTGCAGGTACGGGCGTCGAAGCAAAAACGAGGCAGAACGTACAGGTACGGGCGTCCGCAGCGACTTGGAACCAGCCACAGGTAGGCGCCCGCAGGTCGACGTCCGGCAGCAGGAGGCGAGAACGCGGCGGCTGAGGTCGTCATCCGGCAGCAGGAGTCGAAAACGCGGCGCCTGAGGTCAACGTTCAGCAAAAGGAGACGATAACGCGGCGGCGCAGGTCAACGTCCGCGGCAAGAAGCAGCAACGTCGGCAAGCGGGCGTCCACAGGTAGGTCACGGACAGGGCACGACGGTCCTCCATCCTCATTCTCTCTCTCTCTCTCTCTCTCTCTCTCTCTCTCTCTCTCTCTCTCTCTCTCTCTCTCTCTCTCTCTCTCTCTCTCTCTCTCTCTCTCTCTCTCTCTGTTCAGCACATGAAATCAGTCCGAGCACACGCTTCCACATTGGAGCATTTAGACATGGCACTGGAGCAGGTTTGGGGCTGGTCAAATGCAGACAGAATTGAAGTGGAGGATTTCTCTCTCTCTCTCTCTCTCTCTCTCTCTCTCTCTCTCTCTCTCTCTCTCTCTCTCTCTCTCTCTCTTTTTTTTTCGTAAAAGGTAATTATATTAATTACGAAAAAAATACAAGATTACTGGATTACAAGATACATGATGACACAAGGCCATCATGTGAAGAGGTTTTCTCTTTCTCTCTTTCTCTCTTTTTTCTGATTACAAGATACACGAGGGCCCTAGGCCAACGTGTGGGGAAGCCCCGTAGTAATGCACTGAAAAAGTTACACCAATCATGGCAACGACCCAGAGGCAATTGCCATATGCCACGGATGCAAATCCTCTCGGGGGAGCAAGTCGGAGTGTCGGATGATATCCAGCTGCCAATGCAAGAGACCTTTAAGCCTGGCAATATGTCGGGGTACATTAGAGGCCGAATCAAAGAGAAAAGCATTGCGCGTGGTCCAAATGTGCCAACATCCCCAATATCTGAAAAAATGAAATAAGATCTTCTCATGCAACTGTGGCGGTGCGGAATACTTCGGGCGCACAAAAACCCAATCGAAAGGAGTTAGCGAGGATCCCACCACCGCGCGCCAAATGTGCGACAAGAGTGACCAGATATTCTTGGCGAGCGGGCAAGAGAGAAAACGATGTCGGGCCGATTCCGCCGGTGTGGTACAGAAGAAACAATTGCCATTCGAGATGCGACGCTTGGCAAGGGCCGAGGCCAGAGGAAGACCACCAATCATTACCCGCCAAAGAAAAACCTTGCATTTGAAAGGTGTCTTATTTTGCCAGCCCTCCATCAGCGTTTTGTGCCACCATGACAGCGATTTCCGCAGTCCCCAAACAGTGTTAGCTTTCTCTCCCAGCCATTGGTGATCTTGAACAAGAAGATGATACACCTGATTAGTGGAGGCCTTTTCCAGACTCAGGCGGCCTGCAAGATTCCAGTCCTGCCAAGGGCGATCCACCGTCAAGGCAGGAAAGGGTTGCCGACCCTGAAGCTTCGACGAAAGCTGCTCCCACAAATCACGGTATCCACGCGGGATCTTAAAGAGTCGCCGCGCAGTCCGAAATGAGACGAGGACATTGCGAGTAGCAAGGGTAGCATCCGCAACCGACATCACACCTAAACGGGCCATGCGATTAAATCTTGGTCTGAGTTGATGTTTATCTTCCCATGAAAGGAGTCTCGATACTGCCAACAATTCCAGCTGAAAGGAGTTAGTCTGCAAGCGGTCCCCCACTGGGTGCCAGCGGGCCTTTTGGAGCACCACTTTCCAAGAGCCGACCAAGTGCAGTAACAAAGAGGAAGAGGGACTGGAAACACGAGAGTCAGCATTAAGGACATGCCACCAGGAGGCCCGAAGCCGTGTGTTGCCATGGCGGAGCCCGCGGTCCTCAAGAAAATAACGGGCTATGATGGACCAAGGGTGGTGATCCACACACATGGCACGAAAAAGGGACCAACGGAGAGCTAACATATGAGTGTGTGCATCCAAAATCGCCCCGCCACCCATGCGCTTAGGGGTACATGCGTGCGACCAAGAAATCCAGGAAATGCCGGCCTGCAGTGAGTCCTTCTTCCATAGCATGAAACGGATGGGATGAGTGAGGGCCTTCAAAGTAGTAGGAGTCCATGGCAACAATGGCAGGAAATACGTTAGCATTGGAAGCATGATTGTCTGGGCCACTTTGAGGCGGACATGGAATGGCCACGCTTGCGACTTCCAATACATAAACTTTGCTGCCAATTTTTGTGAAATCCACTCCAGCAGGGCTTTTGGCCGTACATCCACCCCCAATGGGTATCCAAGATGCCTGACAATGGAGCCACGGGAAACCACCTGGCCTTGCCAGCCTAAGGACTGCAAATCAGGCTCCGTACAACTGAGAAGGGCTGACTTAAGGGCATTGATGCGAAGCCCAGAGGCCTGACCAAAGAGTGTCCAAACATCTAAAGCCCTTCGAATGTTGTCCCTGTCTGCCTGCAAAATCATAAAGGTGTCATCCGCCAAAGATTGGCTAACGAAGTGCTGACCCAACGGAAGAGACAGACCGGCCAGCTGGGCAAAGGCTGCCATGGAGGATAACATTGAAAGGACCGGGTGAGTCGCCAGGGCAAAGAAGAGCGGGCTCAAAGGACAACCCTGTCGGACCGAGCGTGCAAGGACAAATGGCTCTGTAACTCCACCATTAAGCATAACTCTGGAGGAAGCCTCAGCACTGATGGTGTAGATCAAGCGGGACATTCGGGTACCAAAGCCCATAGCCGACATGAGGTCTGCAATGAAAGACCAGTCCACATAATCAAATGCCTTTTCCAAGTCCAATTGGATCAATACCACTTCCTGACCAGAGTGCCGCGCATAGTCAATGGCCATTTGCACATTTAAGATATTATGCAGAATGTTGCGGCCCTTAATGAAACCATACTGGAGAGGATGCACAATAGCTGGAAGGTGCTTGTGGAGCCGATTCGCCAGCACTTTGGAGTAGATTTTATACATGGAGCCCATCAAAGAGATTGGTCGCCAGTGTTGCAACTTTGACGGCGAAGGGACCTTTGGAATTAGTTTGATGAGGCCTTCTTTCCATGAGGAGGGCATGACCCCCGTTTCCCACACCTGCTGAAACATGGCCACCAATGGCTTCGCCAACTGCGTGGCCGAGGTCTGAAAGAATTCATTAGTGAGACCATCCCAGCCAGGGCTTTTATCATTCGGCAGGTGCAACAAAACGTCCATAACCTCGTCCTCGCAAATATCCGTCTCCAAAGCGGCTTGCATATCAACTGGAACCTGCTGGCGGACCAGATGATAGAAGACCGCACGGGCATGCGTAACCTGGCTAGAAGGCGAGGAAGAGGAACCAAGAAGATCCATAAAATAGTTTCTGCACATAGTGACAATGGTCTGCGGATCCGTGACCATGCGACCTTCCGAATCCTGGAGTCTGGTCATATTTTCGCGGGGCGGAGATGCATGCAAGGCGCGAAAGAACTTATGAGACTGGCAGGTGCTATCTTGCATTGTGTCCATCAAGTCGTGCAGCTTGGCCTGTTGATAAGATTTCAACTGAAACACTTGAATAAGATGGGCCAACCGCCTCTCCAGAGACAGCAGAAAATCATCATCAGGGGAATCCAGGAGCAAGGAACGGACCAAGGCCAGTAAGTCTTCTGCTGCATGTCGACGTCGGCGGCAAAGCGAGGCATGATGGATCCCATACTGGCGAGCAACCCGCTGCACATTAGAGAGCAGCCGTGCAAATGAAGGCCAGCCCTCAGAGGCGAAGTCCAATAAGAACCTCTCAATCAACTGCTGCATATAGCCCTGGAAAACTGAATGCTTCAGATAAGAGGAGTTGAAACGTAAAGGGAGCCTATCCAGGAATTGCACAAAAGGTGCAATAGAGTGTGCCCGCATCTCAAGCTGGAGGGGGAAATGGTCCGACAACGCATATTGCCGCAAGACCTTCATTTCCAGCATGTCGGGAAGAAAGTCATCGCCCTGCATGATATACATTCTGTCCAGCCGCGACCAGGTAGTTGCATATTGTGCGGAATGAAAAGTAAACCCTGAAAAAGAAGGGTGAAGCCACGACCAAAGATCTTGCTTGAGCACGTGCAAAGCAAAAGAACTCCACACCCGGCTTTCCGGCATATCCATTACCGAATGCCCTGAAGTGGACTGAGAAGAGTCGACACACATATTGAAATCTCCCATCAAGAATCCCCTTCGGCCGAGTGACATGGAGCCCTGCAAAGTGGACCAAAGATCCCGGCGGGATGCGGGATCATTCGGCGCATAGAGGCCCAACAGCCATAAAATCTCGCCTTCAAATAAGACTTCGATCACCAGAAAGCGGCCCTGCACATCATTTTTAACAAGGACAGGCTGATATTTCTCATGGACAATCATCAGCACGCCCGAATAGTGCGTAGCATGGGTCCCTGCATAAAACAGGCGGAATCCATGACAATCCATCACTTTTCCTGCTTCACCGTGACTCTTGTGCTCAACTGCACACAATACATCCCACTGGTTCTCGTGCAAGACGGTCCACATGGCATGTTGCTTATGGCGAGAGCAAATGCCTCGCACATTCCACGTGGCTATCTTCATGTATCCTCAAAGAAGGAAGTCAGGAACGAGGCACCTGCTGCCTCGATTTCACCTTTTCCGCGAGAGCATCCAGGACACCCTCGTCCAGAAAATCAGCCAATACTGCAAAAGAATTCTGGCGACCTGCGTTGGAGGTAGAAGGGCAATCCACTGCCTTGGGAGAGGGGCGGGGATAACGCCGATCCCAGGGTGTAATAACATTTCCTTTGGCGTCGAACGTCAGCTTGGCAGGTGGGCCTCTGGGGCCGTCGGTATAGGCTCTCCTTGGAGACTGATTGCGGGGGCCCGACGGGGCCCTAGGACGCGGAGCCTGCTGTGAAGTGGCCATTTCTTTCCGGCGCGTATACGTGCGCACGGAATCCTGGGAAGCGGGAGGCCCAGGATCCGCCAAGCCTGTATCGAACTTTTTACCTTTTTGAGGACGTGCCTCAATCCAGTCAGTACGACGGGAATCCACACTTCGGACCTGTTGTTTGCCTTTGTCCATGACATGAGGAGACTGAAGGGCTTCCTGGGGCGTGGCATCAAGCACCATGTCGTCCTTGGGCAGCACAACCTGCGCATCATCCGAAGACGATTGCTTTTCAGGGCATTCGGCCATGAAATGCCCCAATTTACCACATGAAAAGCAGTGGCCCGCAAAGTTGCCCCATTTTAAGCGAAAATACAAAGGATGCATGCCCGAACAATTGAGGCGAAGCCACGCGGGCCTTTTCCTGGCCGTGTCCCATAGCATGCATAAACGGTTGCGGTTCATCGCCCTGAGGCTTGGGGGAACCAGCACTGTTCCCACAACTGCCATCGCATCCTTCAACATGGGCCAATAGACCGCCGGACAGTTTTCCACCTCTACCCACACCGGGCATTCGCGTTGAAGCAGGCGCTGGAAGTCGGCCATGGGGCGCCATGGCACAACATGAACCAGGCGGCGATCAAAAAATAGCGGCAACTTGGACAGGAGCTCAGCGCGATGCGTTTCCGATTTCAGCAGGACCTCATAAAACCCGCGAGGTCCAAGGAAAATCTCCTCAACCGACTCCCCTTGCAATAGATGGTGCAGCCACTGGCGAATATGCGAAAGCATTGGGATCCTGCCAGTGAAGAAAAGAATAACTGCACGGTCATAGAACACCGAGAAAGATCGCAAGACTGATTTGGGGTCCACCGTGGCTTCCAGCACATCATCCGTTCCCGCAACAGAAAAAGATTCGGTGTTATGCTGGACATAATCGCCAAGCAGAGTATTGGCGAAGTCCAGCAAATGCTCCCAGTCGATTTCCTGCGAATCCACCGGATCAGAGGCCACTTGCGCATAGGAGCGTTCCGGAGGACTCATTGGCTCATCAGGCGTAGGCTTGGAGCGTTTGCCGGCAGGCGGCTGTTCAGAACTCGGCGGCAACTCCTCCGTGCATGGCACCATATCTTCCGGCTCCTCTGCATCGGAATCAGGGCCAAGGGCTGCCACCGTCCGGTCAAGAAAATCCAAATCCAGGCCAGCCAAACTGCTGTCTTCACACAGAGGGCGAACTCTCTCCTCTCTGACGAAGGTCAGGTTCAGGGTTTTCACAGGAACTGGGCGCCTTTGAACGAAAGGAGGAGCACACGCAGGCGGCGCCTCGAGCCGCAGCAGAGGTGAAGTTGACAGGGTGACTTCAGATGATTCAGCGAGACAGGCAGGGGCGGATCCGCTGACTCACGGCTGCAGGGGCAGGCTGCCGTGGCTAGGGCGGCAGAAACAGGGCGGCGGGACGGCTCCGTGAGCAGGTGCGACCGTCAACCAGAGGCGGCGATGTAGCCCTCGACGATGGACAGCGCGACCTACCAACGAACCGAGGCTGGGCGGGCGCGAACGAGGGGTGGCGTCTGGCAGGGCGTCAGGCGGTGACAGCGCAGACCACAGGGCGCGCCAGCTCGCTCTCTCTCTCTCTCTCTCTCGTGGCGGACAGGTCGAACAGCGGGCAGGTTGGATGGCAAGGAGGGCCGACGAGCAGGTCCGGTGGCGTGCAGGTGCGATGGCGAACAGGTCGAACAGGGGCGGGCGGATGGCAAGCAGGGGCGACGAGCAGGTCCGACGGCGTGCAGGTCTGCAGGGGCGGCGTGCAGGTCCGACGGCGACCCAGACCCGTAGGTCTGACGCCCGACGGCAGGCAGGGCCGACGGGTCAAACGACCAACGGCAGGGCCTCACGCACAGGCGGCGACATCGTTCCCGTCATCCTCTCCTCTCTCTCTCTCTCTCTTAGGCGCAGGCTCTCTCTCTCTCTCCGATCTCTCTCCGATCTCTCTCTTCTCTCTCTCTCTCTCTCTCTCTCTCTCTCTCTCTCTCTCTCTCTCTCTCTCTCTCTCTCTCTCTCTCTCTCTCTCTCTCTCTCTCTCTCTCTCTCTCTCTCTCTCTCTCTCTCTCTCTCTCTCTCTCTCTCTCTCTCTCTCTCTCTCTCTCTCTCTCTCTCTCTCTCTCTCTCTCTCTCTCTCTCTCTCTCTCTCTCTCTCTCTCTCTCTCTCTCTCTCTCTCTCTCTCTCTCTCTCTCTCTCTCTCTCTCTCTCTCTCTCTCTCTCTCTCTCTCTCTCTCTCTCTCTCTCTCTCTCTCTCTCTCTCTCTCTCTCTCTCTCTCTCTCTCTCTCTCTCTCTCTCTCTCTCTCTCTCTCTCTCTCTCTCTCTCTCTCTCTCTCTCTCTCTCTCTCTCTCTCTCTCTCTCTCTCTCTCTCTCTCTCTCTCTCTCTCTCTCTCTCTCTCTCTCTCTCTCTCTCTCTCTCTCTCTCTCTCTCTCTCTCTCTCTCTCTCTCTCTCTCTCTCTCTCTCTCTCTCTCTCTCTCTCTCTCTCTCTCTCTCTGGGCTATCCGAAAACCCAATCAAAGGGGCGCAGGGTAAATCCAACCACTCCTTGCCAAACAGCCAACAAAAATAACCAGACTTTCTTTCCGATGGGGCAAGAAATAAATCGGTGGCACGCGGATTCCACAGCAGTGGTGCAAAAGAAACAGTTGCCATTGGAGATTCGTCGCTTGGAAAGAGCCGAAGCAAGCGGAAGACCACCAATCATCACTCTCCAAAGAAAGACTTTACATTTGAAGGGTGTCTTGTTCAACCAGCCCTCCATCACAGTTGCCCTCCACCATGACCGAGATTTACGCAATCCCCATAAAGCATTCGCTTTAGTAATTAGCCATTGATGATCTTTAATCAGAAGATGGTACACTTAGTTAGCAGAAGCTTTGCTTAAATGGAGCCGGCCTTGTAGGTCCCAATCCTGCCAGGGATGATCCGAAACAAGGGCAAGAAAGGGTTGTCTCAACTGGAGCTCCCTCAAAAGCTGTTCCCATAAAGGCCTATATCCACGAGGGAACTTGAAAATCCTCCTAGCTGTACGAAATGATATAAGCACATTGCGACTGGCAAGGGTGGCATCCGCAACTGAAGACAAGCCCAAACGTGCCATCCGGTTAAATTGTGGTCTAAGCTCATGTTTACCTTCCCATGAAAGTAAACACGAGACTGCCAGCAATTCCAATTGAAAAGAGTTAGTAGCTAAGCGATCCTCCGCTGGATGCCACTGAGCCTTCTGGAGGACCACTTTCCAGGAACATACCAAATGAGTAAGCAGCGATGAAGACGAACTGGAGAACCGCGAATCAGCATTAAGAACATGCCACCAAGAACTCCGGATTTGGGTATTACCATGCAAAAGCCCATGGGCCTTAAGGAAATAACGGGCTATATCCACCCATGGATGATGATCCGAGCACATGGCGCGGAAAAGAGACCAACGGAGTGCCTGCATGTGAGTTTGGGCATCTAAAAGAGCTCCGCCACCCATGCGTTTGGGGGTGCACGCAAGTGACCAAGAGATCCAGGAAATACCTGTGTGCAATGAATCCTTCTTCCATAGCATGAAATGAATAGACTGAGTAAGAGCATTCAGAGTCGTAGTAGTCCAGGGCAACAATGGCAAGAAATATGTGAGCATTGGCAACATAATTGTCTGGGCCACTTTGAGGCGAATATGGAAGGGCCAGGCTTGAGATTTCCAATACATAAACTTAGCCACCATTTTCTGAGAAATCCACTGCAGAAGCTGCTTTGGGGGAACCTCAACACCCAAAGGGTACCCAAGGTGCCTGACAATGGAGCCACGAGGAACAACCAGACCCTGCCAGTCCAAGGACTGCAAATCCGACTCCGTGCAGCTGAGAATGACTGATTTGAGCGCATTGATACGAAGGCCAGACGCCTGACCAAAGAGGCCCCAAACATCCAATGCTCATCGAAGGTTGTCCTTGTCCGCACGCAAAATCATAAAAGAATCATCCGCCAGGGATTGGCTAATGAAGTGTTGTCCTGTAGGAAGCGACAGTCCGGCTAACTGAGAAGAGCCTGCCATATGAGATAACATGGAAAGAATTGGATGTGTCGCAAGGGCAAAGAATAGAGGGCTCAAAGGGCACCCTTGTCTGACAGAACGGGCAAGTACAAATGGCTCAGTAACACCTCCGTTCAGCATGACTCGCGAAGACGCTGCAGCGCTAATGGTGTAGATTAGACGAGACATCCGGGGACCAAAGCCCATAGCAGACATAAGTTCAGCAACGAAAGACCAATCCAAATAGTCAAAAGCCTTTTCCAGGTCCAGTTGAATCAGTACTACCTCCTGATTAGAATGCCTTGCATAATCAATAGCCAGTTGAGCATTCAATACATTGTGCAGAATATTTCGGCCCTTAATGAAACCATACTGTAGAGGGTGCACAATGGCCGGGAGATGCTTATGGAGCCGATTCGCCATTATTTTGGAAAAGATTTTGTACATTGAACCCATCAAAGAAATGGGGCGCCACTGGGTCAACTTAGATGGCGAAGGAACTTTTGGAAGCAGTTTAATAAGCCCTTCTTTCCATGAGGAAGGCATAATCCCCGTTTTCCACACCTGCTGAAACAAAGCCTGCAATGGTTTCGCCAGTTGGGTAGCAAAAGCTTCAAAGAACTCATTGGTGAGACCATCCCAACCCGGACTTTTATCCTTGGGCAAGTGTAACAAGACGTCCATAACCTCTGCCTCACAAATATCGGACTCCATAGTAGCTTGCATGTCCTGCGGACGCTGATTGCGGACCAGGTCATAAAAACCCGAACGGGCCTGAGTGATTTGGTCTGAAAGTGGAGAAGTGGAACCGAGAAGGTCACGGAAATAATTCCTGCACATATGCACAATAGTCCGCGGATCCAGGATAAGGTGGCCTTCTACATCCTCGAGTCTGGTCATATTCTCCCTAGCAGGAGAGGCATGGAGAGCTCGAAAGAACTTATGGGTCTGACATGCATTATCTTGCAAAGTCTCTGTCAGATGTTGCAGTTTGGCCTGCTGATATGATTTCAAGTGAAATTCTTTAATAAGAGCAGCCACTCGCATGGCCAGTGCGAGCAGAAATGCATCATCCGGAGTGTCCACCAGCAGAGAACGAACCAAAGCCAGCATGTCCTCGGCTGCCTTGCGACGCTGCCGACAAAAAGAGGCATGATAGATCCCATACTGCCGAGCAACCCGCTGCACATTAGAAAGCAATTTTTCAAATGACGCAGTGCCTTGAGAAGAGAAGTCCAAGAGGAATCTGTCAATCAATTGCTGCATATAGCCTTGAAAGATGGCATGCTTCAGGTAAGACGAATTGAAACACAAAGGGAGTCTCTCCAGAAATTGCTTGAAAGGTGCAATGGGTTGTGCAAGCAGCTCAAGCTGCAAAGGGAAATGGTCCAACAAGGCATATTGTTGCAGCACTTTTATTTCGAGCATCTCGGGAAGAAAATCATCATTCTGCATGATATATATACGGTCCAATCGCGACCATGTTGTAGCATACTGGGCAGAATGGAAAGTAAACCCTGTAGAAGACGGGTGTAGCCAGGACTAGAGATCTTGCTTAAGAACAGCAAGAGCCAAAGCATGCCACATACGACTTTCTGGCGCATCCATCACCGAATGCTCCGATGTGGACTGGGAAGAATCAACACACATTGAAATCCCCCATGAAGAAGCCCCATCTGCCAAGTGACAAGGAGGCCTGCAAAGTCTGCCAAAGCGCCCGACGAGATAAGGAATCATTCGGAGCATAGAGGCCAAGTAGCCATAAGATTTCCCCTTCGAATAAAATTTCAATCACCAAAAAACGGCCATGAACATCATTTTTAATAAGAACAGGCTGATATTTGTCATGTACAATCATGAGCACACCCGAATAATGCATGGCCTGTGTCCCTACATAAAACAATCGAAAGCCATGACAATCTACCACTTTTCCGGCTTCACCGTGACTCTTGTGCTCAACAGCGCACAGGACATCCCACTGATTTTCATGCAATACAGTCCACATGGCATGTTGCTTGTGTCGAGAACAAATTCCTCGCACATTCCACGTGGCTATTTTCATGTGTATTCAAAACAAAATCAGGTACGAGGCACAGCTTGCCTCGATTTGACTTTGTCAGCGAGAATGTCCAGGACTCCCTCGTCCAAGAAATCCGCCAATACCGCAAAAGAGTTCTGAGGACCAGATTTGGAAGTAGACGGCATATCGGCTGGCTTGGGGGTGGAACGGGGATAACGACGGTCCCACGGGATAATGACATTACCTCTGGTATCAAATGCCAGCTTAGCAGGGGGACCCTTTGGACGATCCGAATACATTTTCCTGGCGGGCTGATGAAGGGGGGCAGAGGAAACCATAGCAGGAGCAGAGCGCTCGGAAGACAACATTTCCTTCCTGCGCATACATGTACGCATGGAATCTTGTGAGGTAGTAGGCACAGTGTTCTCCATGCCAGCAACAACCCTGTTGCCTTTTTTTGCACGTACTTCAACCCAATTAGTGGCACGGGAATCCAAACCCGAAACCTGTTGTTTACCTTTGGCCAGACCTTGGGGCTGATGGGTAGCATCCTGTGACGGGGCATCACACACCATATCTTCCAGGGGCGGCGCAGCATGGCCAACATCGGAAGTGTGTTGCTGTTTCGGGCATTCAGCCATAAAATGCCCCAACTGTCCACAGGAAAAGCAATGCCCTGCAAAATTGCCCCATTTCAAACGAAAGTGTAACGGGTGCATGCCAGAGCAATTGAGGCATAACCAGGCAGGCCTTTTTCTTGCAGTGTCCCATAGCATACACAAGCGGTTGCGATTCACAGCCGTGAGACTGGGAGGGACCAGAACAATGCCCACAGTCTCTCTCTCTCTCTCTCTCTCTCTCTCTCTCTCTCTCTCTCTCTCTCTCTCTCTCTCTCTCTCTCTCTCTCTCTCTCTCTCTCTCTCTCTCTCTCTCTCTCTCTCTCTCTCTCTCTCTCTCTCTCTCTCTCTCTCACATAAAAGGTAATTGTATTAATTACGAAAAAGTTTACATGATTACAAGATACACGATGGCTCTACCCCATCGTGTGTACACACTCACTCTCTACAAGAACCAAACGGCCAAGGAGTTACAAAATCATGGCAAAGGCGCGGAGGAAATTGCCATATGCCAGGGACGTAAGTCCTCCCGAGAGAGTATGTCAGAGTGCCGGACAAGATCTATCTGCCAATACAAGAGACCTTTAAGCCTAGCAATATGCCGCTAAACATTATAAGCGGAATCAAAAAGGAAAGCATTCCGAATCGTCCAGTTGTGCCAACAGCCCCAATATCGAAGAAAGTGAAACAAGATCTTCATATGTGGCTGTGTCGGTGTGGGATATTTGGGCTGCGCAGAAACCCAATCACAAGGGCGTAGCGAGAAAACAAACCACTGCTCGCCAGACGGCTGACAAGAATGACCAAATTTTCTGAGCAAGGGAGCAAGAAATAAAACCATGATGGGCGGATTTCACAGTGGTGGTGCAAAAGAAATAGTTTCCGTTGGAGATTCGGCACTTGGAAAGAGCTGAAGCAAGCAGAAGACCACCAATCATCACCCTCCAAAGAAAGACCTTATATTTGAATGGTGTCTTATTTAACCAGCCCTCCATCACAGTTACCCTCCACCATGAATGGGATTTATGCAATCCCCATAGAGTATTAGCTTTAGTAACCAGCCATTGATGATCTTTAATCAGAAGATGATACACCTGGTTAGCTGAAGCCTTTTCTAAATTCAGCCTGCCTGCAAAGTCCTGGTCCTGCCAGGGACGATCCGTAGCAAGGGCAGGAAAGGGTTGTCTGCTCTGAAGCACCATCAAAAGCTGTTCCCATAAATACCTGTATCCACGAGGGATCCTGAAAAGCCTCCTGGCTGTACGAAACGGCATCGACACATTGCAACTGGCAAGGGTGGTATCCGCGACCGAAGTTAAGCCCAAACGTGTCATGCGGTTGAATTGTGGTCGAAGCCCATGTTTACCGTCCCACGAAATTAACCGCGAGACTGCCAACAATTCCAATTGAAAAGAATTAGTGGCTAAGCAATCCTCCACTCGATGCCACTGAGACTTCCGGAGGACCAGTCTCTAGGAACACACCAAATGGGCACGCAGAGATGAGGAAGAACTGGAGAACCGAGAATCGGCATTAAGAACATGCCATCAAGAACTGCGGAATTGGGTATTAGCATGTAGAAGCCCGTGATCCTCAAGAAAATAATGGGCTATGATGACCCAAGGATGATAATCCGAGCACATGGCGCGAAAAAGAGACCAGCGGAGTGCCAGGATATGAGTTTGGGCATCTAAAACAACCCCTCCACCCATGCGTTTTGGGGTGCACGCATGCGACCAAGAAATCCAGGAAATACCTGCATGCAAGGAATCCTTTTTCCATAACATGAAACGAATAGACTTAGTAAGATCATTCAGTGTAGTAGTAGTCCAGGGTAGCAATGGCAAGAAATATGTAAGCATTGGCAACATAATTGTCTGGGCTACTTTGAGGCGGACATGGAAGGGCCAAGCTTGAGACTTCCAATACAGAAACTTAGCCGCCAGTTTCTGTGAAATCCACTGTAGTAGCTGCTTTGGGGGAACATCAACACCCAAAGGGTACCCAAGATGCCTGACAATGGAGCCACGGGGGACAACCATTCCCTGCCAGTTCAGTGACTTCAAATCCAATTCCGTGGAGCTGAGAATGGCCGATTTCAAAGCGTTGATAGGAAGACCAGAAGCTTGACCAAAGAGAGCCCAAACATCTAACGCTTTGTGAAGGTTATCTTTGTCCGCACGCAGAATCATAAAACTGTCATGAGCCAAGGATTGACCAATGAAGTGTTGTCTAGAGGGAAGCAACAATCCAACCAACTGAGTAGAAGCTACCATATGAAATAACATTGAAAGAACCGGATGAGTCGCAAGGGCAAAGAAAAGAGGACTCAAAGGGCACCCCTGTGTGACGAGCGGGCAAGGACAATTGGCTTGGTAACCTTTTCTGCGAGAATGTCTAGGATACCCTCATCCAAGAAATCAGCTAACACGGCAAAAGATTTCTGACGACCAGATTTGGAAGTAGATGGCATATCCGCTGTCTTGGGGATGGAACGGGGATAACGACGATCCCATGGGGTAATGACGTTACCTCGAGTATCAAAAGTCAGCTTAGCAGGTGGACCCTTTGGTCCATCCGAAGACACTTTCCTAGCTAGCTGTGGACGGGGAGCAGAGAAAACCATAGCAGGAGCAGAGTGCTCTGAAGACATCATTTCTTTCCTGCGCATATACGTACGCATGGAATCCGGTGAGGTAGCAAACAGTATACACCATGCCAGCAACAAGCCTGTTGCCTTTTTTCGCGTATACATCTACCCAGTCTTTGCCACTAGAATCCAAACCAAAGACCTGTTGTTTACCTTTATTCAAAACTTTAGGTGGCTGGGTGGCATCCTGCGACGGTGCATCACACACCATATCTTCCATGGGCTGTTCAACATGCTCGGCATCTGAAGTGTGTTGCTTCTCTGGGCATTCAGCCATAAAATGCCCCAATTTTCCACACGAAAAGCAATGTCCTGCAAAGTTGCCCCATTTCAAACAAAAATGTAAAGGATGCATGCCAGAGCAATTAATACGTAACCAAGCAGGCCTTTTCCAAGTAGTGTCCCATAACATACACAGGCGGTTGGGATTCATGGCCCTTAGGCATGGGTGGACCAGAACAGTTCCCACAGCAGCTATGGCATCTTTTAACAATGGCCAATAAACAGCCGGACAGTTTTCCACTTCAACCCACACAAGGCATTCACGTTGCAGCAGACGCAAAAAATCTGCCATTGGGCACCATGGCAGCACATGGACCAGACGGCGATCCACGAACAATGGCAGTTTAGACAGGAGAGCAGCTCGGTGTGTCTTTGATTTCAACAGCACCTCAAAAAAACCCCGGGGGCCAACAAAGATCTCTTCAACACATTCCCCTTGTAGCAGACTGTGCAGCCACTGGCGAATACGGGAAAGCAGTGGGATCCTACCAATGAAGAAAAGTATCACAGCATGTTCATAAAACACTGAAAAGAAGCGCAAGACATGTTTCGGATCCACATATGGCTTCCAGAACATCTTCCATTGCAGAGTCCGAAAAGACTTTCTAATTATGTTGAGCATAATCGCCCAGCAAAGTGTTGGCAAACTCCAGCAAGTGCTCCCAATCAACCTCCTGGGAGTCCACAAAATCAGAAGCAACCTAAGCATAGGAACGATCCTGGTGATCCATTGTCCCTGTCGAAGTATGCTTGGTGCGTTTTCCCCCTGGCTGGAGCTCAGGAGCAGGGGGCATCTCCTCTGTGCACGGAACCATGTCCTTTGGTTCCTCAGTGTCAGAATCGGGACCAAGAGCTGCCACCGTTTGGTCTATGAAAGCCAGATCCACGCCAGCCATATTGTATCAGCATGTATGTCAGTCAGAGGCCGCGTGAAGAACTCGCGGGAGGCAGAAACACGCACGCCTCTCTCTCTCTCTCTCCCTCTCTCTCTCTCTCTCCCTCTTTTCTGTATAGAGGCATTGTCCAGGGGCGTACTCTGCAAGCACAGCCGATGAAAGCGGAGCTTTACCTGTCAGCCTCAGTCGCGGCCCCAAGAACCCTTATGGCAAGGCACAACCCTAACAGTGCAGCGGCAAGAGGGCGAAACAAAGGCCTGGCAGTCGACGGCAGAGCGGGACAGTCTGGGGCGCAGGGCAAGGCTCTCTCTCTCTCTCTCTCTCTCTCTCTCTCTCTCTCTCTCTCTCTCTCTCTCTCTCTCTCTGTGTGTGTGTGTGTGTGTGTGTGTGTGTGTGTGTGTGTGTGTGTGTGTCCAAGTGCCCTAAATCCTCCAGTCAACAATAGAGTATAATAGAAAAAACAATCTCTCTCTCTCTCTCTCTCTCTCTCTCTCTCTCTCTCTCTCTCTCTCTCTCTCTCTCTCAACCTGTAAACTAATTGAATGACTAAGACCCAGCTCCCAAAAACGTTTTCTCAATTCGCACGAGCATTTTTGCCAAGTGGCAGCCTTTTAAATGAAGTGAGCAATATGCAGTGGCGATGCGTAGTCCGGCGATGGAAATGTCAAGTAAAGAGCAAAACGTGATCAAGAGTAGCGAGTGAGTGAGAGTCAAAGATAGAGATGCACGATGTTCTTGGGTACAATGACTAGTGTACCTCTTTAGGTTTTAGATAGATATATATGAAAGTACAAATATGCTAAGGGTGTGTTCACACTCGTGCACATATAAAAGGAATGATGGCCCTTTATTCCCAACAAACTCCCACCTAAAGGCAATGTGCCTGAAGAGGAAAAAAGAATCACCTAAGTCAAGATATGTACAAAGCTGAAATATATATACCTATCCAACTCCCATCATCTGTCGACAATGAGCAAACCACCCTGCTGGAAGACCCTTCGTAAGAAGATCTGCAAGATTATCATCTGTATGCACTTTGACAAGCTCAATGCTCTTACTGTCAAGTACATCTCTAATGAAGTGATACTTCACCTGTATGTGCTTCGTCTTTGCATTAAAGACGGGATTCCGTGCTAGCATGATAGTACTCTGACTATCACAATGGAGAACAAGTAACTCTGTAATGCTAAGCTCTCCCACAAAATGTGAAAGCCATAAAGCCTCCTTGTATGCCTCAGTGGCAGCCACATACTCGGCCTTTGTAGTAAACAATGCAACACACTTTTATAGCCTGGAGATCCAAGAGACCACTCCTCCTGTGAAGGTAAACACATACCCAAAAGTGGACTTTCTGCATTCCACATGACCAACATAGTCTGCATCCATAAAGCCAAAGACAAATGCCTTCTGCTTTCCAAAGCAGATGCACAAATCTTTTGTGACTTTGAGGTATCTCATAATACATTTCACTACTTCCCAATGCTTTTTACCAAGGTTTGCCATGTATCTGCTAACCACTCCCACTGCAAAGGCAATGTCAGGATGTGTAGCAACCATAGCATACATCAAACTGCCAATAGCTGAAGCATATGGTATCTTGGCCATTTCAACCTTCTCATCATCAAATTTAGGACTATCCTCTGCACTGAGTTCCACATATGGAGGCAATGGAACCCCAATTGTTTCCCTCCCGCCCTCCATATTGAAACGCTGCAAAACCTTGGAGATATACTCTTGTTGAGATAAATAGAGTAATCTTTTTGACCTATCTAGAAGTATTTGCATGCCAAGAATGTGATTTGCATCATCAAGATCCTTCATGTCAAAGTTGCCATGAAGACTTTGCTTCAGTGAGTCCAAGGCCTAAGTATCCCTACCAGCAATAAGCATGTCATCAACATACAGAACCAAGATAATCAGGCTGCCATCTGCTACCTTCTTGGTGTACAAGCAGTGATCCACTTAACTTCTATGAAAACCTTGAGATTGCTTAAATATATCAAACTTATGATACCATTATCTTGGTGCTTGTTTCAACCCATACAACTCCTTTTGAGTTTGCATACCATCTTCTCTTTCCCTTTTGCCACAAACCCTTCAGGCTGCTGCATATATATGTCTTCATGCAAATCACCATGCAAGAATGCAGTATTCACATCCATCTATAAGAGCTCCATATCATCACTTGCAACCAACCCCAAAATGGTTCTAAATGTAGTCATCTTGACTATAGGAGAGAAGATCTCATCAAAGTCAACTCCATATTCTTGCTTGTACCCTTTCGCAACCAATCTTGCTTCGTACTTTGGCGAGAAACGAAAAGTCTTCATCTTGTAAACCCATTTGCATGGAAGGGTTTACTGCCCCTTAGGCAACTGCACCAAGTCCCAAGTGCCATTTTTCTCAAGAGATTCCATCTCTAGCAACATGGCTTTATACCATTTCTTGATGTCCCGTCTATCCATTGCTTCCTTAAAACAAGACGGTTCACCGCAGTCTATCAACATGACATAATCAACCACATTGTTTCCACTAGGAACGAATCTATCAGGTTGTCTAGTAGCCCTAGACAATCTCCTAACCCAATTATCATTGTTTGCTAGCTATTGAGCCTACAAATTTCCATGTTCAGCTTGTTGTCCTGGCATTTCAGCTTCCAAATCAGCATTAACACCTTGTTGTCCCAGCTATTCCTACGCATCAAGTAGTGGCTCATCATTATCGACAATGGCTAGCTGATCATTTTCAGCATTATTTTCTGCATTTGCAGGTTCATTTACAGCAGGTATTTACTACTGTACAGCGGGCACATTTTGTTGTCCAAAATGTATTTCTTCCCAAAATACAACCCTGCGGACCTCCTCAGTCTTTTCGGGCTGTTTATGCATGTGATCTTCCCGGAATATAACATCATTGCTACGTACTATTTTCCTTTTCACGGGATACCATGATCTATACCCCATTTCACCTTCATTACCATATCCTAGGAAAATACATTTACAGGACTTTGGCTCAATTTTGCTGCGTTATTCCTTACGTATGTACACAAATGCTTTGCAACCAAACACTTTCAATGGTGCATACGAAGGTGGTTTGCCCGACCGCGCTTCTTGGGAAACTCCCCTCCCAAAGACCTATTTGGTGACCGATTAATCAAGTGTACAACTATCATAACAGCCTCTCCCCAAAAACCACGAGGTACAACATCATGAGACAGCATAGTACGGACCTTATCCTGTATGGTCCGATTCATATGCTCTGCAACTCCATTTTGAGCTCTATTATGAGGGGCAATGAGCTCCCTCTTTATCCCTTTGCTATCACAAAATGCCTGAAAGGCCTTGGACACGTATTCCCCACCATTGTCAAAGCGAAGACACTTAAGTGTCTTATCTGTCTGATTCTCAACCAATGCCAAGAATTTTCGAAACTTGTCAAGTACTTCGTCCTTGCGACGAATAGGGTAAACCCATACCTTCCGTGTAGCATCATCAACAAAGGTGACAAAGTATTTCTTTTCCCCTAAAGATAACTCTGGCATCTGACACACATCAGAATGTATTAACTCTAGAGGAGAAGATTTCGGTGAAAGAGACTTCTTATGAGACGTCTGTGCATGTTTACCATAAACACAATGCTCAAAATCAGCATAACGAAGACAAGGCAAATAACCCAAACGAGAAAGCACTTTCATTCCAATTTGACTCATGTGTCCCAACTAGCCATGCCACAAAGAAATACTCGGCTGCTCGGTCACGGCAACAACATGGTCCCACACATGAGATTCATGGAGAGGATACAAGGTATCACTTTTACAACCTATGGCAATCACTCTAGATCCCTTACAGATCTTCCATTTCTCATCACCAAAGCTGGTATGAAATCCATCGTCATCTAGCTGCCCTATGCTAAACAAGCTCTTCTTGAGCTGAGGTACATGCCATACATGCTAAAGTGTGAAGACAAAACCATGTTGAAACTGCAACTGCACACTGCCAATAACTACAATGTCACATGCATAGTTGTCCCCAAGATGAACAACACCATGTCGACCCCCTGTATAGTCAGAAAACCACTCACAATGAGGGGTGACATGAAAGAAAGCGCCTAAATCTAGAATCCAAGTATGCATGTCATCATCAGTATCTACAAATAAAGCATGTGTACTAAAGTGTGAAGAGACAAAGTATATGTCATTCCCACTATCATTGTCATGAATGACTACATTCACCTCTTCAATTTTGATACTACTCTTCTTAGGCTAACTCTCTTTCTTCTCTTTCTTGCTATCATATGTCTTCTTGCCCTTTCCTTTCTCTTTCTTCCATTTGTAGCAATCACATTTAAACTAACCCTTATTGCCACAATGATGGCATTCAACATCCTTACCACATGATTTATTGCGTCCCTTGCTATCAGATTTTCCTTTCTACTGTGATCTGTTCCTAGTATGCAAAGCACTGGAAGACTTACTGAATGCATTGTTTTGCCGATTCATTTCTTCCATGAGTAGAGCACTTTCTACATCAACATACAGAAGGATCACATTAGAATTGCTCATAGCAGTCCTGAATGTATCCCCACTCTAGCAGAGTGCAAAGCAAGAATGTAGCCTTAAATTATTCATCAATCATGAACTTCAAGGCAACCAGCTGGCTGAAAATGGAGTTAAACCCACTCAAGTGAGTAGACATTGTTGTACCCTCTTTCATATGCAAATCCATAAGCTTTTTCAGCTAATAATCTTTGCTTGCGCAACTCTTTTGTGCATACAGTTCTTCCAGTCGAGTCCAAATAGCATAGGCAAAATCCAAACCTTCAATGTTAAACAACAAGGCATCAGAAATCGATAGCTCGATGGTTGAGTGTGTTGCGGGCTTTGCCCCTTTGGTCTTAATCGGCTTTCCCTGCTTCTTTTGCAGCAGAATATTGTAGCATTGTTTTTGCCAGAGTATAAAGTTATGTGCTCCTTCAAGCTTCTTAATGTACATGAGATGACTGCTGTCATTGCTGCCAACCATGATTTTCAGCCCAAATGTGACCAAAAAATTCAGCAAATGCAGGCCCAAACTGTCACACAAGTGACCAACATACAAACAAGTACCAACCAGCAATAAATAAGCACATTAAATTTCAGACCTGCAAATAAATTTTCAGAAGCACTAAACCTTGTGCTACAGCACTCCACAACTGATTACAGCTGTTCCAAGGACAAATACATCACATTACATGAGAAGTCCCAAATTTTGGCTGCAATTTCTATTGTACATGCACCCACGGGCACAAAATTTAACACGCACAGTCAAAAGCCCCAAAATTTTTGTGCTCAAAGCATCAACCATACATCTGCACTGTCTTTGACAAGCATAAAATAGGCCAATTTTGCCAAAATAGAACAATTTCAGCAAAAACCCTAAATTTTTCCGAGTGCTAGGTGTCCAAATTGCATGGAATTAAACCCGCATGTACATAAAATGACCAAATGGCACACAAATTTCACCCAAATAGCAAAAGCCCAAATTGCACGAGGTCCAATGTGCATCAATGTTGAGAAATTAGGTAAATTTCAGCACAATTCTTGCATGTACATGAAAAGCCCCAAATGTCAGAGACAAAATGTCACAAATCCTTACAATTTCTGAGACAAATATCACTGTTTGTCTTGCTCACATCAAATCTGGACAAATCGCCAAATTTGTGGCACAAATCTGCCCAAAATTTTGAACTGTGCTTACAAGCACGAACGCCCGTTAGTGAGCAAAGGGCTTGCTTGCAAGCAACCTTTGAAAAATTAAAAAAATTTGCAAAAGAAAAGAAAATGCAACCCATCACCTCCTTGCGTGACATGCATCTGACTGAAAAACGACGTTTTGACTTGCTCGCAACTTGAAACTGTCGCCTAACTGAAAACGTGGAAGAACAATGATGAGCTGACCTGCACGGACTCCGAGAAGCGCGGACACCTTAGCCGCAGCTCTGATACCAATTTGAAGTGAGCGATGCACAGTGGCGATGCAATCTCCAGCAATGGAATGTCAGGTAGAGAGCAAAACGTGAGCAAGAGTAGCGAGCGAGTGAGAGTCAAAGATAGAGATGCACGATGTTCTTGGGTACAATGACTAGTGTACCGCTTTAGGTTTTAGGTAGATATATAGGAAAGTACAAATGTGCTAAGGGTGCATTCACACCCCTGCACATATAAAAGGCACGATGGCCCTTTATTCCCAATATTAAACCCATTTTTCAGCATTATCCAGTCATTTAAATAATTTTCAAAATTGAATAGTCCTAAAAATCAATTCCAACCCTTCTGACTCTACCCAAAATTAAATGTGTCCATCCATAATTAAATTGGCTAGGCCATTTGCAACCTGGAGTGGTCCCCAACCTTTGTTGACCCTTAGACTAGCATTAATTAATTAATTGATGCTAGTCCCTAGTATCACCACCCCACTTATTGGCCAAATAACCATCCAAAGGTCAAAATTGACACCAACTAACCCCCAAAGCCCAACTAACATAACTTATCACAACTTATGCCTTTGACACCCACTGCATCAGGAGGGTCCACAGCCGCATCACCAATATCATCCCCCTCTGAAAGGGATGGGAGATACAAGGAAACCACTAGAGGAGATGGATGGGGGATGGGATGGAACATGTGGGATAAATGGTGCATAATCGAGAACGGATGTAGCTATAGAAAGCAGCCTCGGAGGGCCTTGCATAATTAAAGGGAAATTGAGCATAGATAGTCCCCCTCTCCTACCAACCTGTCACAAAAAAGACTCTTGCAGAAAAATCCTCAACAAAGACGGTCAGCTCAATGAAGACAACGCGGGTCATGGGTCTAGGAAGGCAATAAACTAAGAATAGAGGGAAGCACAAGTCCAAAATAGGTAGAGTCTTAGAAATGAAGCTGAATGGATGGTCAAACAATAGAGGCAAGGTACCAACACCACTAATAGGCACCGAAGAAATGTCACCAACAGTGACGTTATCCTCTACCAAATAGAGATCCTGCAAGAAGTCACCTTAGGGTGTCATAGGACTCAATGCACCATTGTCAATGAGCCAAGGCTGCTCCAAAGACGAGACAATTGAAAAGGGCTCCTCCACCTGATAAATGTGTAGAAACACAAACTCATGGTAATGAGGGTGACAAAGTAGATGTAGATGAAGGCTCCGATGATTCACCCTTCGCTCCTAGACAAAAGTGAGGGTATTTCCTCCAACACTTCTCCTCGGGGTGGGAGGTCTTCCCACAATGAGGAAATGTGGAATGTCTTCTGCACTTCCCCACAAAAGCTATATCAAAGTCATAAGATGACTCCAATTTCTTCCTCTTTCCTTTCTTCTACTTGGCTTGTCATGTACCTATGGATAAAGCCGCATAAGCACAACTATGTGCATGAGCTCTACAAGAATCTATCTCACGGTAACGCGCATCTTGCTCCAGCACTAATGGGACTAGCATCTCCCAAGTAAGAATCTCTTGCCTACGAGAAGTAAGAAGACTAATTTAGAACACATCATATGTCAGTGACGGAAGATGTGAGAGAAGTATCATTGCTAGGACCTCCAAAGAAATGTCCATATCAAGAAACAAAAGCTCATTCCGAAGCTCCTCCATCCTATGGATGTGATCACTGATCATAGGGGAATTTGTGACAAAAAGCTATCATAGCTTCAACTCGAGATAATCAATGTCAAAGTGCTCCTCCATCCTATGGATGTGATCACTGATCATAGGGGAATTTGTGACAAAAAGCTATCGTAGCTTCAACTCGAGATAATCAATGTCAAAGTGTCTCAATCTGGAAGAGAGATACCAATCTCCTCCAAACCTTTGCAGCGGTGCGGACACATCTAACATGCATGAGCATTGAATTCGTACAATTCAAAGGGAGAAAAGAGCGAGCTCTGGCATTCAACCGATCCCATAAAGCTACCAAATCTGTCATCACACCATCATGAGGATCCACAGCAGATCGGGGTATAGGGACAGTAACAAGATCCCAACAGTCATAGTCATTGAGGAGACACTCCATGTGGCACAACCATAGAGGGTAGTTCGTTCCATCCAGGTTGTCAAATGGGGGGAGACAGGGTAGGACTAGCACGTGCTCAACAGCTGCCATCAATGCCAATCAAAGACTAGAAGCCCCAGAAGAACATTATGGGAAAGAGTGATAGGATAGTGGTCAGTCTGAAAATTCCCAAACCACACAATTCCCCCTAGCATATACATTGGCCATAGATGTCCTTCAATAAGTACCTACAAGAAAACAAAGAAGATGCTACCACTAGGATGTCCTCCACCTATACATGGTCCGTCCGTGTGCTGATCAAAAAGGACTGATGGACAGCAATGTAGACAAGGAGTATCCGAGGTGAGAGAGGGACAACTCAATGCAGAGCAAGAGGAAGAAGTAAATGCAGATGAATACAAGTCTTCATCATGTAAACGCAGCCAATCTAGGGTTGGTAATATACAAAAAGTGCCTAGAAATGGTGTACCTGCAATAAACATAAATTTACCCTCCTATTGGCTTGAAAAAGAGGCTTCCCAGCACCGAAAAGAAGTCACCCTACTCAAAAAAGACCAGCCAATATGTAACACAGCAAAGTAACAATTCTATCCGCTTGCAAATAGGCTGCCCAACAAAGAATAGGTGCAGCCCAGCCTGCAAATGTGCTGCCCAATTTAAGAAGGGTGCCCTACTATAGAAACGCAGCCAATGCAATGCCTAGTTCTACAATGAGTGTGCCAAGGGCTGCCTGCAGAAAACACAGGCATGTATAGTGCTGCCCAACCAATAGAGTGGCAACCCAGCCTGTTTGACACTGCTCGGGGGTGCGATAATAGTGCTGCCTAACCTAGAAGAGGCCGCCCAGTAGCAAAACACAAATTTTGAGGGGGCTACCTACAAAAAACGCAAGCAATGTGGGGCATGTTCCTGCAGCAAGTGTGCCGAGGCTTGCCTACATAAAGATGCAGGTGATATAGGGGCCTATTCCAGCAAACCCAAAAACGCAGCTAATAGGCGATTTGCCTTCAGAAATGCAAGCCTGAATGGGCAAAAAACAGGTCGTCTAGCTTGGTAGAAGCGGCCCAAGTGCAAATTAAAGCCGCCCAGCCTGCCACAAGCTACCTGAGACTAAAAACAAAAAACTGCCCTAGTAAACGCACAATAAAGGGCTGGAAATAGGCCGCCCTGCCCTGTTTGACTCCAAACACAAGGTCTGCCGAATGTGTAGAAGATGCCAAGCAAGTTTCATCGTAAATAACACGCTCCTCTTCAAGATCGCCAGCTCCCACACGTGACTCTGATATCAAGTGAGAGTGTGCAACGGAAACAAGAAATGAAAACGGAGAGGGGGAGACAATGAGAGAACGAAGGAGAGAGAAGGAACTATGTGAGATTCAAGGCTACAACAATCAGCCCCAACACAGAACTCTACACGTCAATGTGGGCATCAGATGGTAGCAAGGGGATGAGAGAATGAGGAGGGCTGGCTGATCACAAAGGATCAATATGGATAATGGATGATGAGAGTGGGAGGGCAAACCACCTATATGTAGACAAAAAAGAGGAAGCCTAAATATGGTCAAACCCCTAAAAAATAGCAAAAAGTGCACAAAAAGAGATCCACTGATGTGCCCTCCATCTAAAGTGTCTAAAACAAACAAAATGATAGACAAAGGCAATGTTAG
Source organism: Lygodium microphyllum (assembly GCF_053477565.2). NCBI lineage: Eukaryota > Viridiplantae > Streptophyta > Polypodiopsida > Schizaeales > Lygodiaceae > Lygodium > Lygodium microphyllum. The sequence goes on from NC_141164.1 coordinate 17,237,137, forward strand.
AGCTCTTAATGTCCTCATTGAATCATACCGATAAGGCTCACATGTAGGAGATGACCACACAAGACACACATGACTGCTAACAAGATGCTCTATAGGCAAAGTTGCCTTTGTTTTTCGATCATCATTTGGTCCATGTTGTGCCTTGGAGATCCCTGGCACATTTTCAATGTATGTTTCAAAGTGAATGTCCTATCTAGGTTGAGGTTGAAGGCTGCCTAGCACTATATTGGCCTTTGTTGGAGGATGCCATGGCTGCCATTGGCTCAATTCTGGTGCCACCAACCATGTGTGCTCCTGATCGGAATAGATTATGTATGTTGTGGGACACTGGCCGCAAGAGCCCTAACTAGCTATGCATAAATTGCTCTGGTATGCATCCATTGCTTTTTCAGCTCAACTGGGGCACATTTACAAGTCACTACTTTTCTTGTGGACAATTGGGTCACTTTATGTCTAAGTGCCCAAAAAAAATACATAGAAATGTTGACCCTATGGGGGATGCAAACATGTTAGCTGAGTAGCTAAAGGATAGTGAAAGCCCTCTATAGAGGACTATGGATAAGGGTAAACAATCTATGTACTCATGTGATTAGTCAGTACCTACTTGGACAAAGGTTCGTTCAAAAAATAACAAAAGGGAGGAGATTCGACCATTGCACGTCGAACACTCCAATCCCCCAGATTCCTTGCGCACATATGGGCAAGGAAGGATGTATTCCCTTTTGATAATGTTCCTTCGCATGTTTCTCCCCCTAATCCAAGTAGAGGCAAGAGGTGCTACTGTATCCATTGAATGTCCCAAGGACCCACCGGTAGGCCTTGCCTCTGATAGTACACGTAAGGTCATCACCCCGTTGGATCATTGATATCCTCATTCAACCCAACAAATGGATCTCACTCTTCCTCCTCGAAGTCTACCTATCTAGGGCAAAATGATTTTGCAATTTTGGCAAATTGCTTGGATGACTGGATTCTTGAGGCATTGGCAAATAAAGTTCAAGTGAGGCATGAACGGTCACGACCCTGATTCTAATTTCAATCATGCAGTTTGCCACTTGGAATGTTCGTGCAATTTGTTCCCGTAGTAAGCAGCATGATATGTGGCGCATTTTGCATAAGAATTGTTGGGATGTCTTGTGTGCTATTGAGCACAAATGTCATGATGATGCAAGTTGCATTTGGATTGTCATAGTTATCACCTTTTTAATGTTTTTAATGTTTGTAGCAGAGCAATGCACTACTCACGTGTCCTTATGGTGGTGCATGAGAAACTTCAATCAATACTAATTAAGAATGATGTTTATGACCGCTTTATAGTGGTGGAAATTGTCTTTGAGGGAGCAGTTGTGTGGCTGGTTGGATTTTACAATGCCTCATCACACCATCAGGCCTTGTGGAATCAACTTCATGATTCTTTGTCTCTAGGTAGACCGGGCTTGCTTATGGCGACTTTAACATGTGTGTTAACCCTTTCAAATCTACTTCGAAACATTCTCTCATGGATATGCCAAAAATCCAAGCTTGGAATGCCTTTGCAATGGATGTTTTGAAGAAGGATCTTTGGTCATGGCTTTCTCCCTGGGCTCTAGGTTTTACATTTCAGTTGCCACAATATTCAGCCATGTGGTTTCGCTTGAATTATATCTATGCCATGCATGACGATTCCTTTTTTCCAAAAATTTTGGAAATGCAAGTGTTGCAGTAATATGCGGGATCGGATCATTTTCCTTCAGAGCTTCATATGATTAGGCAGTCTGTGAATGCTTTCCAAGGTCTTTTGGACAGGCTGCCCTTGTGCTTTAACTCATCCTTTCTAAGTCATGCTGTCTTCAAAGGATATAAGAGCTTGTTGTTGGAAAGGTTTCTGTGTGATTTTTCCTTGGAAAGCTTGGCCTCGTTTGATAGACTGCTTCTTAATGTGCAAATGGTGGCAAGATAATATAGGATTTACCATGCTTCCCTTACAAGGCAATGCTTGCAAGCCACGGAGACATTCTAGGCTTGGTTCATCTATTGTTGCTTGATTCTCCACATGATACTTTCTTGGTCTCATTATCAGTAAAGCTGGCCAAACTTATACAATATTTTCAGCTCATGCCCATGCACTCTTTTGAACCTTGGTCAAAGATCACGTTCCACACGATATGCAAGATACCTTGGAGGTTGATATTCGAGAGGGTGAAGTTATAGATGTTTTCTTGTATCCACATCGCAATCAAAGCGTTGGTTGGGATGGCATCACCGATGAATTCTTCAAAACTCATGCATCCCTTCTAGTTAAGCCACTCACAAGTATGTGTCATCAAGCATTGGATTTGTTGGGTATTTCACTCACGCCTCACTTATGCCTACGCTCACATTGGAGTGTCGGTGATCAGTAGGACATTGGGGCACTTTTTACTCTCGGTAGGAGAAGTTTTTCCCCCCAGACTTATGGTATTATTTCGTATGTGCTTATGATACACACTTAACGGGCACTTACCGTGTTCGAGTGTGAACACCCCCCTACAACCATAAGGTTTAAGGGTTGTACCTTGTACTTTGAGTTTACACTCTTTCAGTCTATTGCATTGGGTGTCGTGCTTCACTCTCTACTATCTATTGTTTTCTGTGCTGAGCTTCGATCCTGCTGTCCTCTCTCACATTTGGTATCAGAGCATTGGTTCTGCTCTACTCTGCTCAGCTCAGATTCAACTCAACTTTGCTCAACCTTCGGGAGCTTCTGCTCAGGTCTCAAGTTCTTGCTCTGCGTCCAGCCAGCTTTGTCAGGTTGCGTCAGACAGCCTGTCAGTTTCCTCCACGCTACCTGTTCTTGAGAGAGCAACCCGCCAATCTGTTGTACGTTAGCTGACTGCCAGCTCTGTCAACAATAACCAGCACCAAAAGCACTGCCTGCAGTGCCTGTGTGCTAGCTTGGGAGCCCGCCAGCCTACCTGTACCTGCAGCTACGCCCTCGACTAGCAAACCCATCTGACGCCTCCTGTTCGCCCGTCGACTGCTCCCCTATACCATTCATCATGATAGCCAGCAGCTACTTGCCCAGTGCCACACATTGCCTGCCAACTGTAGCATGCCCCACGTTAGCCAGGTCAGCCGAGCGCTGCCTGAACACAAAGGTGCGTCTGACATCTACCGCCTCACACACGCTATAAGCACCGAAGCATCCGACGTCAACTTGCCCCCCCCCCCCCCCCCACGTAACCTGCAGACAGCATGTCAGACAATACATGATTTTTCCGTGGTAAACGTTTTTTATTTTTAATTTTAATTCCAACACAAATTTCTAGAAGCAGGGGTCATACGCAACAAGCACAACATTCAGAAACGTGTCTGGAACACATTGGATGCAAATTTTTTTAGGTACATTCATCAAAAATTTTGGGGCTTTTATGTTTTCTGAGGACATTGGCATATGTACTACAATTACAGTCATTGATAGACTGTTTTGAACAAATCTAGGGCAAGAAATTTTGGGAATTTTGCTAGTATAGTGTTGCTAAACATTGATTGCATGTTGGACTGCATGCATAACAGACAGTTTTGATAGAGTGCACCTCTGTACACTAATTGCAGAAAGTTATTTCCTGCAATTTCTGAAAATTTTCAGATTTCCAATGTAGTCCTGTTTCGACATTGCTCTTTTGCATTTTTTTGGTAATTGAAAATCATGGCAAATCAGGGAGGAGATGTTTTCACCTATGTATCCAAGGAGGACAGATTGGATGGAAATAACTATTCACTTTGGTCCTTCATCATGAAGAATGTACTTGTGGCCAAAAATCTTTGGGATTATGTTAGTGGAGAAGAAGCTCGACCTGGAGTTGTGGCTCCAACTACTCCTCCTCCAAGAGGACGTGCACCACGGGCACCTCAGCCCGCTTCACTTCAGCCACTTCCCTAAAGAACAGCAGCTCAAAGAGCATGGGATACATAGGATGCACAAGCTTTGTCGTTGATTGCATTGGCAGTTCAGCGGTCAATCATCCCCCACATTCATTCAACAGCTTCTTCACGAGAAGCTTGGCTAACTTTGGAGGAGATGTTTGCAGGCAAGAATGAGACTCGCATCTCTTTCTTAAAGAAAGAGCTAGAGACATTGAAAATGGATGAAGGTGATTCTATTCAGGATTACTTGAACAAAATTCAAGACTTGCGAGAGCAACTCATGAATGTTGATGAGTACTATTCGGATGCACAGATGATATCCACACTCTTGGGGAGCTTGAGCATTTAGCTCTACGTAGGATGCAGGCACTTGCTTTTTTGATAGTGGTGCTTCTAGGCATATTACATCTCGCAGAGATTTATTTCCATCTGTTCATGCAGCTCCACTTGGCAAGTCTGTACAGTGTGCCAACAATGCATCATACCCTGTTAGAGGCATTGGGGAGATTGTGCTCACAGCCATTGATGGCTCTATTCTCCGCCTACAGGATGCTTTATTTGTGCCAGGCATAAAGAAGAATTTGCTCTCTATCTCTTCTTTGGCACGTTGTGGATTGCAGATCACATTCGATGATGACCGATGCATGGTGACACAGAACACATGACTTTGGTCTTGACAGGAACTTTATGTTATGGGTTATACGAGTTGGATGCTCTTTCAGTTGATCAGTCAGCATATTTGACATCCACTCTTACTCCTGCTATGATACAAGAAGAGTTATGGCATGCTAGGATAGAGCATGTGAACTTTCGCAGCTTGATGCTCTTATAGCGTACACAGATGCTAGATGGATTACCTCTACTGGAGAGACCTCCTGAGCACTTGTGCGAAGGATGTATTTTGGGGAAAATGCATCATTTTTCGTTTCCCCGTGATATTGCTTTTAGAGCAATAGCCAGGTTGCAATTAGTGCATTCAGATGTATGTGGACCTATGCAAACAAAGTCACTGGGAGGATATTACTATTTTGTGACTTTTATTGATGACTTTACTCGATTTTGCCGGGTCTACTCTTTGGTCAAAAAGTTAGAAGTATATGATGCATTCTTGGCTTTTCTTGCACTTGTTGAAAAACAATCTGATTGTAAAATTAAGACTCTCCGTTCGGACTGAGGGGGAGGAATACATGTCCTCTATGCTGAATTATTTTTTGAAGCAGAAGGGCATTGTCCATCAATACACTACTGCCTATACTCCACAGCAGAATGAAGTTGCAAAGAGAAAGAATCAGTCGCTCATGGAGATGGCCAGATATATGCTAAAGGCAAAGAGCTTGCCTCACAGTTTCTGGATGGAAGTCGTCATGTGTGCTTGCCATGTTCTAAACAGATGCCCCACCAAAGCATTGAAGAAAAATACACCTTTTGAGGCTTGGAATAGCCGGAAACCTTCTGTTGGACACTTTCATATCTTTGGGTGCCTTGCATATGTATATATTTCAAAGGTACTCAGGAAAAAGTTGGATAACAAGGCTATTAAATGCATTTTTATGGGATATAGCAGTGAGAGCAAAGGCTATAGACTCTATGATCCTGTTTCTAAAAAGGTGTTTGTCAGTAAGGATATACTATTTGATGAAAAATCAGAATTGTCCTTGGCTGGTTTAGATACATATCAAGCTGCCCGTGATGTATTTGAAGGGATGCTGCCCATTACATTTGGTGATTCAGCTGGAGTTTCAGCAAGTGAACTCAATGTTCAGCCAGCGGAATATTCAGCAAAGTGCTGAAACTGAAATTCAGCAACAGCTTATGCACCGTCAGGAGGCAAGACAAATGCCTAGATGGTATTCACAGACTATGATAGATAGTCATCTGGATGCACCCATGGCTGGTCGTACTAGAAGGCAAGCTCGTATGCATAATACTACACATACCATGGAGTTTGTTATGGCAGCACACACCCTTGATGAAGAGGAGCCCGAATGTTTTGAGGATGCACAACAGAGTGTGCATTGGATGGCAGCAATGAAAGCTGAATTGGATTCTATCACTAAAAATCAAACATGGGATTCGGTGTCTTTGCCATTTGGGAAGAAAGCTATTGGAACAAAATGGGTCTACAAGCTGAAACGGAATGCAGATGGATCAATTGACAAATACAAGGCAAGGCTTGTAGCTAAAGGGTATGCACAGAAAAAAGGCATTGACTATGAGGAGACATTTGCTCCTACCTCCCGTATGACGACCATCAGATCTATGGTTGCTTTGGCTGCTCATTATGGATGGACTGTGCATCAGTTGGATATTAAAACTGCATTTTTACATGGGGAACTTCATGAGGAAGTATATGTACAGCAACCCATTGGTTTTGCAGTTGAGGGCTTGGAACACTTGGTATGCAAGCTGAAAAAAGCTTTGTATGGTTTGAAACAAGCTCCTAGAGCTTGGTATGCAAAGATAGATGCTTTCTTGCTTAGCCAAGGGTTCATAAACAGCTCATCTGAGTCTACCCTTTACGTATGTAAAAGAGGGGGGATCCATGCTGATCATTTGTCTTTATGTTGATGATCTCTTGCTTACAGGGACACATGTTGATCAAACTTCAGCATTTAAACAAAATTTGCAGCAAACTTTTGACATGTCAGACTTGGGGTCTTTGCATTATTACTTGGGCATTCAGTTCATATATGATACTAGAGGTATTGGGTTGTCACAGTCAAGATACATTAGTAAACTTCTTGAGAAGTTTGGCTTACAGAATTGCAAGCCAGTTTGTACACCAATGGAACCTGGACTTAAACTGTCATTACATGATGACAGTGATTTGTTTGATATACACACATATGCTCCAACAATTGGGTGTCTTATTTACTTATGCAACACTAGGCCAGACATACAATTTGCAGTTTCAACCCTGAGCAGATATATGCATCAGCCATGCATGTCACATTGGAAAGCTGTTAAGCGTGTCTTCCATTACTTGCAGGGTACTAGATCTCTTGGATTGCTTTATGCAAAGGGGGGACCACTGCAGTTACATGCTTATAGTGATTCTAATTGGGCTGGTGATTATGATTCACGTCACTCCACTAGTGGCAATTGTTTCTTTCTTGGCTCGTCTTGCATATCTTGGCTTAGCAAGAAATAGTCCATTGTTGCCACATCGTCATGTGAAGCTGAATACAAGGCAGCTTTCACTACCACAGTTGAATGCGTAAGGATTAGACGCTTGCTTGCTGATCTGGATATATCTGCTACGGAGCCTACTCCTTTGTTCACTGACAGTCAGAGTGCCATTGCAGTGGCACAGAACCCAGTGTTTCATGCACGCACGAAACACATTGAGATACATTATCACTTTGTTAGAGAGAGGCTACATGCAGGTGATATCAGCCTTGTCTATTGTCCTACCACCAGTAATATGGCAGACATCTTCACCAAAGCTCTTCCTCATGAGAAATTTGAAACATTTCACCATGCTTTAAATTTGATCTCCTTTGGTGGCGGATGATCCTTGTACTCTTGATCACTCTTCACTCCAGGGGGGTTTGTTGGGTATTTCACTCACACCTCACTTACACCTATGCTCACATCGGAGTGTCAGTGATCAGTAGGACACTAGGGCACTTTTTACTCTCGGTAGGAGAGGTTTTTTCCCCCCAGACTTATGGTATTATTTCATATGTGCTTATGATACACACTTACGAGCACTTACCGTATTCGGGTGTGAACACCCCTCTACAACCCTAAGGTTTAAGGGTTGTACCTTGTACTTTGAGTTTACACTTTTTCGGTCTATTGCATTGGGTGTCGTGCTTCACTCTCTACTGTCTACTGTTTTCTGTGTTGAGCTTCGATCCTGCCGTCCTCTCTCATAGGATTTGGACAACATGTCTTCATCATGGAAAGAAGAGGTCATTAAGTTGATTCCTAAAGTTACCTCCCCTTCAAAACTTGCATATTGAAGACCCACATCCTTAATGGGCACCATGTATAAGATCTTTGCAAAGGTATTGGGGGCAAATCATCTTCATAAGAAACTACCTAGCCTGGGGTATCCTCATCAATATGGCTTCATTAAGGGGAGGAACATTCTAAACAATATCCCGAATGCCCAAATGGCCATCGATTATGTGCAACATACACCTCAACAGGTTGCAAGCTAGGGGCTCTAGACCTCATATATCCTGGTTGATCTATACTATCAATGTGAGGGGTACATCTTGTGTTATGCTTAATGGTGGAGTTATTGAGCCCTTTTCCCTTGCACACTCGGTTTGCCAGGGCTACCCTTTAAGCCCTCTTCTTTTTGCACTTGCTACTTATTCCATTCTTTCTATGTTGTTGCATCTTGCTAATATGGGACAAATAGTTTGTTTATCTCTTCCTTCATCCCAACATTTTGTGGGTTAGGCGCTCATTGGTGACACCTTCATGGTTCTAAAAGCGGATGCTTCTAAGCTTCACAAAGTTTTGGATGTTTGGAATGTTTTTGGACATGCATCAAGTCTTCGGATTAACGCTGGCAAATCAGCCCTTATTGCTTCCATGGGCTCCAATTTGTCAAATTTCGGATAGTAAGGTGTGGTTGTCTAGCAAGGAAACATTGTGAGGCAACTTGGCTATCCCTTGGGAGTGGATGGGCAACCCAAACACTTGCCGAAATGGATCTCACAAAAACTAGATGCCAAATTTGTTTATTGGAAATCTCAAGCTTGACACTTTCACATATGCCTTAAAGTGGCACAGACCATTATGCACCCCATGATCACTTACTTTTTGCCATTGTTGCCTCAATCTAATGTTGCTTGGAAGGATCTCACCCACCACTTCCATTTTATGCTATGGAAGAAAAACTGTGTGCATGCTGGCATATCATGGATATATTGGAATCATGTTTGCACACCAAAATCCATGGGAGGCCAAGTTGTTTTGGATGTGGCAACCCATACAATAGCCCTTCATTGATCGCTTTTGCAAGCCATGTGTGTTGATCAACAACCCTAGACAGTTATTACCCGTTTCTTTCTTGAAGATTGTGAATACAAAGATTCCGGCATGTCCTTAATACTGAGTTCAATTCTCTAGATCTGCTTCAATTGTTCTCAATCACTTGTATGTTCATGGAAAGTGGTGCTTTGCAAGGTCCAATGGCACCCAACCAAGGAGAGATTAACTACCAATTCTTTCCAAATGGAAATTCTAGCGACAACTTGTCTGCTCTCATGGGTGGGAGGACAAATCAACGGATAGACCCAAGTTTAATTGTATGGCTCGCCTTCAATTGGTCTCGGTGGCTGATGCCACTCTCTTGGCTTGCAGCACACTCCTGTCTTTTTGCACTGTCAAATGGGAATTCTGAGTCCCTTGTAGCTACCATGACCTTTGGGGCATGGTTTCCAAACTTTTGCAAGACCACCAACCTTTTCTTGTCCTTGATTCTACCTGCCCCTGGCAGGATTGGAACCTTGTAGGCTGCTTGAATCTCCAATCTTCTTCGCTTAATCAGATTTACCACCTCATGATCAAAGATCATTCATGGTTGACCATCAAGGCTAATGCACTTACGGGACTGCAAAAATCTAAAGCTTGGTGGAAGTTAACAATGATGGAGGGATGGCACAACAAGATGCCATTCATATGTAAGGTATTCATTTGGCACATGTATAGTATGCAAAGCTGATAGTGATGGCATGTTGTGGTGGGCACCACCAGTATGTGTCCTTTTGATTGGGTTTTTGGTAAGCCTAAGCATCATGATCTGGTGCAACCCCATATGAAGATTCTATTTCACTTTCTCTGATTCTGGGGCAACTAGCATATTTGGATCACTCGCAATGCCTTCATTTCTAATGCTGCCTCAAGCATCCAGAGTCATGTTGTGAAGCTCAAAGTACTTCTTCAGTGTGGTGACAGCTTGATCTTATTCAGCATGTTGATACTTTGTCTGCAGAGGATTTAGTACCTTGGCATCAGGCAATCTCCTCACTGACCCTACCCTAATTTTTGTGCTCTTTTCTGTTCTTTTCTCGTGTAACTTTTGTACTTCTTCAAAAAAAAGTATACACAACGACTTAGAACTATCCTGCATCTTGTAATTTTGTAATCTTGTACTTCATTCATTAATAATACAATTACCTACTAAGAAAAAAAGAAGAGGGTATGACAGGCTAGAGAGAGAGAGAGAGAGAGAGAGAGAGAAGTGTATGGCAAGTTGATGTTTGAAGGAGGGGGCGAGGGTGTTGCAAAAAAGCCCCTGTTTTTTATACGAATACGTACAGTAGGTAATGTATGGATCAGTCCATGCTACATATGGATACAACCATGCAAGCACTAGATGAAAGAGGCACTAAGCTAATACATGTTCCACATATGAGGAATTGGCTGAAATGGAAACAGAAACAGCAACTGCTCAAAAATGAAGTTTCCAAGTTGTAAGGCTACAAGAGACTCACTTCTGTGACTGTGTTTCACCCATCGCCATTCTAGACCATCAATAGCTTAAGTAGGTTTTGATTAGGTAGTGGGCCAGTTCAACAATCATGGTCAACGACCAACTCTATTAGAACATAATCCTCTCCCTGATTGTCTACACCTTCCAACTTTTTCTTCACTGCCTTTCAACTACAGATTCTTCCTTTTATCTGAAGCAAATTCCTATGCCCAAGATCTTCCCCCCTCATATTATTTATCTACCTCTTTAAGATCTTTTTAGAAACCTGAACCACTGAAATCTGATTACAGGAGTTTTGACTTGAATAAGAGTTCTGCATTGGATTGATTGGTTTCATATCTAATTTCATTTTCTTTGTCATTATACCCTTGTTTAATGGAAACAATGGAGTGCTTGAATAAGTAGAAGTAGTAAAGGAGGAACCTTGTGTTTGAAAAGATATTGGTTAAAAGGATTGGATTTTCACAACAAAATCAAGGAAAGAGCACAAATAAAGCATCTTCTCAGTTGGCATGCATGGGAAAGTTTACTTTTGCTCAGCTTTAAGCCAAGATAGTTGCAAATCTGATTTTGCAACAGATTCTTTCCTATCAGTTTCTTCACATCTTGGCACTGAGGCAGTACTTAATGTCAATGCCACTCATCATTTACATATAGTGTATCACCTTACTGAATGGTATCACTAACTCCTTTTAACAGATGATCATCACATTGGTTTGTGTCGACATATTTGTTCTCAGTTCTCCTATATTCAGTTTATTCAGTACATTCATCCAATTATCATTAAACTTGCTTCCACTTTATTTTAGTCTCTTATAGTGGTGAGATTTCTATGTCACGTAATCAAAGCCTCATTTTGATCCAACAACTTCAACTACACTCTTCATGAACATTTTTGAAATATCCATGTTTTCTTGCCAACCCAGTTTATGACTAGTCCTAAGAAAACTTTCTTGTTCTGATTTTGGTACTGAGTTTGCATGTTTTTGCATTAGCTGACAGTGTTTAGTTTAGGAGGAGGAAAAATTTGTACCCAAGTTTGATCCAACAAGCAAAGGCTTGAATCCTTTCACTCCAGTTCTTTAGACTACTGCTTGTTTACAAGGTTTTTCATTTACTACATCTGCCAATAAGTTTTTTCCAAGTTCCAGTGGTGATACACTTGTAATGTGTGCTGAAAGTTCTGTGACTCATTGCACCAGGTGATGTGGCTGTCTTTCTCTCTGAAATATCCAAACTACCTTGCTTGCCATTGCTCTCAAACAGAAATGAAGAATAGAATTAAAATCTAGATAGGCCGAAGTGTCACTTCACATCCTCTGCCCAGCATAAATCTTTTGATAAACCACCACTGAGCATTCAAACTTGTTCTTCATTCTATATGCTTGTACGCCTTATTTCTGGAATATGTCAGCTCGAACAGATTGCATATACTATACAATCAGGCATTGGATGGTAAAAACTTTGTTGGGAGGTTATTTTGCTCTGATTATTTATATTTTCAATTCCTTGGATGGACAGTTAAAAACTGAAGATGCTCCGGATCCTATGTAGACACAAGATGCAATTTGCACTCTAGTTCTGACCTAAACAATTACTGTAGTAAAAAGATGATTTGAAGACAACTGACCTAATTCAACTAAGGAATGTGAAATCTTTAGTTTATCTGCTAAAGTAAGAGCGATCCCCACCATCTGCAAGAGCAATTACACATGAATGTCAGCAAGCTTTATTAATACCCCAAACCTTGCATGCATTCACTTGCATGAAACAAACTTCTAAATCAGCTACAGTCTGCGATCAAAAGTGCCAAAAACATTGAATTTCATATGGCACATGAGAAACTTCAATTTTTCCCACAGCAAAAGTGAATCAACAAAATCCTTTTTTTACCTACATCCTCTAGCACCTAAAACCCTGATTCCTCTAGTCATGCTAAACCCTAGAATACTAGCAAACATGCACATGCTTGAATACTAATTAACATGCACATGCTTGAATACTAATAAACATGCACAAACTAGTGTCCTTCCCAAGCAAGTTGTGGATGCTATCATCATGTCAAGGACACACTTTGTTTATATATTGATAGGCTATCCATTTTTAACATACGTTGTTCATGATCCACATAGAAGCTTTAGGCCATCTTTAGCTACCTAGACGTGTGCTAATTTGCACCATCGCGCTTTGTTGTCAAGAATGCCACCTGCACACTATGCACCTCCACATACCAACAAGTGAGTTGCATTATTCCCCGGTCCAGTCCTGTGGGTCATCGCCATCCCGCACACTACACCGCCCTCCCCAATTGCAAAAGCAAGGATCCCCCTTCTGTGATAATGAGTCAGCTCCTTCATTGAAGGAAACAAGGAGTGGAGACACTTAAACCAATCCCACCCTCTCCTTGATCCTAATCACAGGCCACGCTCCTATGCCAATGATCCGCATCCTTCACTAAAGGGAAAAGGGAGCAAGAAAGCCCCATCTAACCAAAGACCTCTCTAGCATCACTTTCCTAAAAAGAATAGGTAATGTATGTTGTGACAAAAACCCAACCATCCAAAATCAAACAGTCAATAACTCAAGGTATTCTACCCACACCAAAACCAATTCCTATCCCAAAACCAACCTCAACCCCATTCGCTAATGGTAATGCCACTCCATGGCAGCTAAGAGGGTTATTGCCAAGGGAGGCCTGCAAATTCTCCACCCCCTAGTATCCATGTTCATTAGTGGTTGACCACTCTAATGTGGTGGATTCTAGATCTCTCCCTCAAACAATGCCTGTTGTTAGCAATCATGTTTTTCATGCACTGTCATCTCCTGCCTATGAGCCTCAATTTGAGTCAGACATGACCAATAGGAGCTCTGACATTTATGTCTATCATGTGCTTTGATGGAGGAGGTAGCTCGTTCTAGAGTCTGCATTTCTTCTTTCAATCCATTTAGGAGTGTTTGTCAGTGAATTTCCAGCGTGTGCTGCCCTATCAGACAGTATGCAGCCATCCGAGGAGTTTGAACATGCATCACCTACCACATCAACAATTTTTTCCATTTTTTATGGGCCAAGCTGGCAGGCCAGCAGCTGGTTGGTGGCACATTTGGCTGACTCCAGCTATTTATAGCTGGCCTTTGGTTGGGGCATATCATGTTTTTCTCTTCCTTGACAGGTGCTCCATTGGTTGCTACAGTCTCCTCTGTCTTTGGCATGGATAGCAGGCTGGACATTCTCCACCTCCATCGCAGTCACCATCGGTGCTGCTGTCATCATTTCAGCCTGATCAAGTGCCCAAACTGATGCCTTCGACTGCATGCAAGGACTGATCAATCCACTCGGTATTCACCATTCATCTTCAGTCAGTGCAGATTTCTTCTTTTATCTCTTGCTGTCATCATTTCAGCCTGATCAAGTGCCCCAACTGATGCCTTCAGCTGCATGCAAGGACTGATCAATCCACTCCTTTGTATTCAGCATTCATCTTCAGTCGGTGCAGATTTCTTCTTTTATCTCTTGATGTCTCCTCTCTCTCTTTCTCTCCATGTTTGTGGTTCTCTTCCGTTATGCACTCTCACAAAGTATCAAAGCCGAATTGAGTACATGATGTTACCCCTTCGAGACGAAACCCCTGAGCTGAAAACACAAATTTTCAACCATCTGCCCCTTGCTGAAAACGCATATTTTCTTAATTCTGCTGCATCATAGGACACAGCAGGACCATCTACAGTCCTATCATAGAGGTGTAGCTGATTTCCACCATTCAGGACCATCTACAGCAAAACACAGATTTTTGTGGGTGTTTGTAGGTGTTGAAGATGTCTTATCACCGGTTCAATGGCTTTGATGACTCTGATGAGATCTCTCATCACTCCTCTAAAAGGCGGCATGATCATCCCAAAGATAGGAGGTCCCAGCCATGTTCAGATGAACTAGAACCCTCTCTTGAATGGTTAAACAGATCCGAGCAGCCATCTCCTCCCCCTCTCTCCGTGTCTCCCACAACACCCGTCCTCCTGGCCCTTGGATGCCTATGATGGCACCATCAATACAAGTGTCTCTTCTTCCTTCTCTTACCAAAGAAAAATGTTTGGACAAATCAAATTATTTGCTTTGATCTTGTAAGGTGGAATGTATACTTGACCCCTTCTATCTTTCGGAGTTTGTTACCCACCCTATTCCCCATCCCTTGGAGGATCCCCAAGTGGGATCAACAATGGATTGTGCAGCCCTATGAGATTGACTCACTTCTCAAGCTCAATCTTTCCTCTTAGTGAGCTTACAAAATTTTGTCCTGGTGCATGTGCGCAAGTTGCAGCAAGTAGCGGAAGTGTGGATGAAGCTTGCTTCATTATACCATTAGAAGACATTGAAGGATATGAGGGATGAGCCTTCTTCCCTCAACAAGATCATCTCTTCGAAGGATATGGCCATGATTCATGTCACTCAACTACCCTCTCTGAAATATGATGACTTGTATACCAGCCTTCTTGCGTCAAGGACTAGTAAGACTCTTCCATGGGAGGAGATTGCCCCGCTTGTCTTGAGCATGACGAGTATTTGAAAGAGGTAGCCACTAGATCCAGCTCCACGAAAGCTTTTACTGCACGTGTGGGAGGGGAGCAGAAGAATAAGGATAAAACATGGGCCAAGCCCAAGACAGAGACACGAGCATTCTTCAAGCTTTGATACAATTTCAAAGAGGCTACAATGCCCACATTGCGGGAAGGGAACATATCCTTAGGAGAAGTGTTGAAAGAAGTGCCCTCACCTTTGTCCAGGAGCAAAGGATGTCGCTACGTCATCCAGGCCCTTCTCTACCTCTACACCAACAGTTACCCATGGGTCTATGTTCCTTCATATGGTTTATGTTCCTTCGTATCCATGTGTTGGATAAAACCTTCTTCCATGGTTAACACTTCTTCAAAGAGCCCTTGGCTCATTAATAGTGGTGCTTCAAGTCATATGACTCCACAAGGAGATCTGCTGCAGGATCTTTGTCCATCTAAGGGTTTAGTCACTATTGGTGAGGGTTTAGCCACTGTTGGTGACATTTCTTCGCTGCCTATCAGTGGTGTTGGCACTTTGCCATTATTGCTAGACCATTCCTCTAGCTCCATTTCAGAAGTCCTACATGTTCCAAACTTGGGCTTTCCACTCCTCTCCGTTTATGGCCTAACTAGACTTGGTACCCCAGTTGTCTTCACAGAGTAATTCATGTATATTGAGGATTCTTCTTTAGGAGCTATTTTAGCGACAAGTTGGCACGAGAGTAAGCTCTACAAGCTCCATTTCCCTTCTCTTATGTAGAATCCTCCAAGGCAGTTCTCTATTGTTGCATGCATTCCTGCTTGTGCACCATCTATTCCACACGTTCTTTCCCATCCCCCACCCTCTCCTCCAATAGCTCCCTCGTATCCCCCGTCCCTTTCAAAGGAGGATGATCTCGGTGGCTATGGATTTCCTAGACCCTACTATTTTGGAGGGGAGTTGCCAAGATTGTAGGGAGTGTCTTCATTAGCTGTCTACATCGACGGACTTCATCACCATTGGCACTCATCCTATCACCCTCCAATCTGCCTCTTCTTTGTCCTTTAGCCACATCGTGGATTTGAGAGGGGGTGTTAGCAATCATCTTTGTCATGCACTGTCATCTCTTGCCTGTGTGCCTCGCTCTAAGTTAAACAGGGACATTAGGAGCTCTGATATGTCTATCATGTGCTTTGACAAAGGAGGCAGCTCGTTCTAAAATCTGCATTTCTTCTTTCAATCAATTTAGGAGTGCTTGTCAATTAGTTTCCAGCTTATCCTACCCTGTCAAACAGTATCTAGCCTCCTCAGGAGTTTGCACCTGCATCAGCTGCCACATCAGTATTTATTCCAATTTTTATGTGCTGCCAACTACATTTTTAATGTAGCCGACCAGGCTGATGCAGGTCGGCCAACAGCTGGTCAGCCAGTTTGGCTGATTCCAGCTATTTATAGCTGGCCTTTGCTTGGGGCATATCATATTCTTCTCTTCCTTGGCACGTGCTCCATTGGTTGCTGCCGTCTCCTCTGTCTTTGGCATGAAAAGCAGGCTGGATATACTCCATCTCCGTCACCGTCTCTGTCACCATCAGCATCCATGTTTCTATCATCATTTAGCTTGTTCCAGTGCCCTCACTGATGCCTCAAGCTGTGTGCACAAACTGATCAATCCACTCCTTTGTATTCAGCATTCATCTTTAATCACTGCAGATTTCTTTCTTTCATCTCTCTTTTTTCATGAAGATAATTAGATTAAGTAGTAAATATTTACATCAGACCATCAGGTCAGCATTCTCTATGTATCTCTTACTTTGTATTACATCAGACCATTAGGTCATCAAAGAAACTGAAGAAAGACTATTACGACTTTTACATTCACACAAAAAGAAAAACTGGAGTAGAGCCAACAATAGCCAGCCAAGGAGCAGCAATGTCAGGAAGAACCAGGTCAGCTGATATCATAGAAGAAATCTGCCATAGCACTAAACCTCAAACACGAGCCACATGACCATGGATGCCCAAAACTGAATCAAAAAGAAAGGTATTCCGAGTATGCCAAATATGCCACAGGGCAGTCCATCTAAGGAAATGGAATAGGCATGAATAATCAGAATGCAAGGAAGGCACAGAGGGCAGCTTTCCCATAATCCATGAATGAGCCGTTATCCGATGCTAAGTCGCCGAGAACCACACGTGGGAAATAAAACTCCAAATCTGTCTAGCAACCGGACAAGAGACAAAAAGATGAAGCAATGTTTCATCACATGTAGTGCAGAATACACAATGGCCAACAGAGATCTTTTGAGCATGCAACACTTCTCTAGTTGGAAGACCGCCAATCAGCAATCTCCATAAGAAGACTTTCCCCTAATAGGAAACCTTAGACTTCCAAAGCTGAGTGAATCTTTCCCACCACTTCTTTTTGCCGTCTCTTATATGCCATAATTTATTCACCTTTGTAGTGACCCGTCTCTTGGCCTCCACCATCTGATGATATATCTGGTTAGCAAACCTCTTCTCAAAATCATCCAGAAGCACAAGCATCCAGTCACGCCATGGATACAATGGTTGTAGCATAGGCAAAGGAGAGAAACTCTGAAGTCTGGCCTAAATGGATGACCAGATGTCACAATATCCACGGGGTACCCAAAAGTGCTGACGAATACACCGAAAAGAATAAAGACGGGACTGCCTAGGAATAACACCATCAGAAACTGTCTCCAACCCCAAAAGAGCCATCTGATTAAACTTGACTTTTTGCAAATCTTTGTCCGGCCAATCTAACAACGTGGAGGATGCCAAAACTTCTCCTTGCAGCGAATTCACCTCCTTACAAATATTAGGGGGGGCACCAAACTAAAAAACATAAGATCTCCTGACAGGATGCAGTCAAATGAGAAGGAGAAAAGACTGGGAGACCTTAATAGGCCTCGAGGAATTAAGCATATGCCACTAGGAGGCATGAATAACCGTGTTACCATGAGAGATGCCAATCTTTTCAATGAAAGATTTAGCAATCTCTAACCAAGGATGACTCTGTACACATAAAGCCTGCAAAAGGGCCAATCTCAAGGCTGTCATATGCAAATTAACATCCAACAAAGCTGCACCCCCCATCCGTTTAGGAGTAGTCACATGCTGCCATGAACTCCACGCCTGTCCCAAACGATTGCCTTTCTTTTTCCACAACATGAATCTGATAGGCCGAACCAATTCCAAAAGGGACTTCCTAGTCCAAGGAAGAAGTGGCAAGAAAAATGATATCATACTAATCATAATACACTGAGCAACTTTAAGTCTAACATGTAAAGGCCAACCTTGAGATTTCCAGTACATGAAGCTATCATGAATCCGGGAGGCCATCCAATCTAGTAAGGCACGGGTAGCTACCTCCACACTAATAGGATATCCCAAGTGTCTGGTTATATTTCCCTTTGACATCACAATTCCATGCCAACCCAAGGCCTGCAAATCATGCTCTGTACAAGAGAATACTGTAGATTTCTGAGTATTAATATGAAGACCTGATGCCAAAGCAAAAAGATTCCAGGCCACCATTGCTCAATTAACATTAGTGTGATCAGCCTTAAGAAACATAAAAGAATCATCTGCCAAAGATTAACCCACAAGTTGAGTATCACTAGAAAGAGACAAGCTAACTATTTCGCTTTGATCAGTCAACTGTTCCAACAATGAGAGCATCGGGTGAGTGACCAAAGCGAACAGCAAAGGGCTGAGAGGGCAGCCTTGCCTAAGAGAGCAAGACAAGGCAATTTCCTCCGTGACCCCTCCATTAAGAGCAATACGAGCCACGGCACCCTGAGTAATGGTATCAACAAGAGAAACCATGCGAGGACCGAATCCCATTGTAGACAATAATTGCCACAAAAAAGACCAACTAACATGATCAAATGCTTTCTCAATATCGAGCTAAAGCATAAGTACTTGCTGACTTGAAGCTTTAGCATAGTCAATTCCCAGTTGAACATTCAAAATGTTATGCATTATATTCCGGTCTTTAATAAAACCATATTGACGTGGATGAACCAAGTGTAGAAAAACTTTTTGCAGTCTATTGGCAATGATTTTGGAGAAGATTTTATATAACAAACCCAAGATAGAAATGGATCTCCATTGTTTCAAAGAGGTAAGAGAGGGAACCTTGGGTAACAACCAAATGACAGCATTCTTCCAATCAAACAGCATCATACCAAAATTCCACACTTGCTAACACAAGCGAGTCAATGGGTCCTTAAGTTGCTCCACATGAGCTGAAAACAGCTCATTAGGAAGCCCCTCCCAGCCAGGGCTTTTCCTTTGGGACAAGTGAAACAGCACTTCTTCCACTTCATCTTCTGAAATATCAACCTCCATTAAATCCACCCATTTTGGTTTAACCTGATTACTAATCAACTCACAAATATATCGGCGAGCAGAGTGAACAGCATCAGAAAAAATCTCTTGCAGACCCAACAAGGACTTATAAAAGTCAACACTCATCCAGATGATAGAGGCAAGATCAGTCACCATAAGACCCTATAATTCATCAAACGCACAATATTTTCCCGAGCATATTTCTATGCAAACGAGCAAAGAATTGATGGGATTGACAATTATTATCGTATAAAGCTTCAGCTCTGGCCAGCAATTTGTATTTTGCATATTCCTCTTCCTGAAGAGAACAAACCCTGCCTTTCAACCATTCAATGCATGTGAGCAAGTCTTCATTAGAATCCCCTAATTGGCTTAGAGACAAGGAGTGGTCCAATAAAGATTGGGCATGCTGCAATTCAGCTCGTAAAGAGGAAGCATGTTGAATACCATACTGACGGGATAACTCTCAGGTATTATCCCTAAAAACAGCCCATGCGTCCCCCCCTCCAGTTTTGACCTTCAAGCTAAAAGAAGCAATCAATTGCTGAACACAATCCAAGAATTGATTTTGCTGCAAAAAAGATTGATTAAAACGAAGAGGCAACCAAGCAAGGAGAGCCTTAAATACATGAACAGGTTTATGGGTCATCTCCAAGACCAAAGGGTAGTGATTTGATAAGACATGTTGTCGTTCCCACCCACATGTCAATGACTGCAAGAAGAAAGGAATCATTCTGACAAATGTATATCCGATCCAATCTTGCCCAGATGTTAGGATGCTGAAAAGAACGATAGGTATATATCTTGATTCTTATTTTTGTCGCATTCTGAAATGAAATGGCCCAACTAGCCACATTTGAAACAGTGTCCTGCAAAAGTACCCCATTCCAACTCATACGCCAACATTTGTAACTCTAGAACTTCAAAACGAATTTTTGTCAGGTGAGGTTTTCCTGTATCCCACAGCATACATGCCCTATTCCAATTGCGGGAAGCCAACCAAGGTTCCACCAGAACCTCACCAAGGGTTCTCAGTAGCAAAGGGAGGAGTCTCCAAAGATGTGAAGGAAAATCAACCATCTCCACCCAAATTGGACATGCATGCCTCAACACCTCCTGAAACTCGGCCATAGGCCTCCAAGGGACCATATGCACTAGTTGCCCATCCAAAAACAAAGGAATGTGTTGCATAATGAAAGCCCGCACTTCCAAGGAATGAAAAAGAACCTCAACGAACCCCCTCGGTCCATCATATATCTCTTCAACAAGAGGGGCCTGCATATGCCCCGAAGCAACATCATGGCACTATTCAACATTGACTAGCATGGACTGCAACCAAGCACGAATTCTAGTGATCAAGAGAGACCTTCCTGTAAAGTAAAAGATGGCAGCCCTCTCATGGAAAGCAGCAATCTGCTTTAACACCAAGTCAATTCCCATGACTGCAACCACCTAATCCCCATCCGGAAAAGCGTTAGCTTTACCCTCATTAGCATGGACATAATCCGACATAAAATGATTGGCGGTAGCCAGCATGAACTGAAGAGACCCATCAGTCTATGAACAAGAAGCATTAACCTCTGGCTAAGGCAAATTTGGGGGGCTTAAGACCGGTTCTTCAACTGACATCCTACAGCGTTTGCCCATTTCATCCCCATCAGTCAACGGCCCAGGGTCTTCAACCGAGAAATCACCATCCAAACCATCCAAGTCTTGGTCATTCCCTTGCCCTATATGCTGATCAAGGAAGGCCATATCAATACCATTTCATACCTGCACATTCGCCATTGTAGAAGTAGATGTTGATCACAAAACGTGTTACTGAACACTAACAAGCTATGTCCCACTAGATTTGAGTTGGGACTCACTTCTTCAGGCCCTGTGTGGAAACACTCTACGTAGGAGCAGTAACTACGAAAGGTGTTCTCAATCTCTCAATCGTTCCCTCAGATGCCACACGAAGGAGGGAGGCCAAATTTGCAAATCGACCAGTTGTGTGTATGGATGGCAAGAGTAGGTCGCATTTTACTGCGTGCGACCCTCCTCAAGCACCGACACTCCTGATCTAAGATGCAACCTTGAGGAAACGCAAATCACGCACAGTTGCACGATGACTAGGGTTTACCAGCTTAACGATGGGCAAAAGACGATGGCGAGTTGAGGCAAATACCATTAATCTAAGTCAAAGAGCAAGGCGAACCGTGCACAGGACAAGTCATTGTTAGGTTTCATCTCTCTCTCTCTCTCTCTCTCTCTCTCTCTCTCTCTCTCTCTCTCTCTCTCTCTCTCTCTCTCTCTCTCTTGTAGAATCCTAGTACAAAGCCACGAAAAAGTTACACAAGTCATGTCAAAGACCCAAAGGAAATTGCCATATGCCAGGGAAGTAAGTCCTCCCGAGGGAGCAAGTCCGAGTGCCGAATGAGATCTATCTGCCAATGCAAGAGACCTTTAAGCCGGGCAATGTGTCCCGGTACATTTGGCGAGCGGGCAAGAAAGAAATCAATGTCGGGCCAATTCCACACATGTGGTACAGAAGAAACAATTGCCATTCGAGATTCTACGCTTGGAAAGGGCCGAGGCAAGAGGAAGACCACCAATCATCACCCGCCAAAGAAAGACCTTGCATTTGAAAAGTGTCTTATTCAACCAGCCTTCCATCACAGTTGCCTTCCACCATGACTGAGATTTCCGCAATCCCCATACAGTATTAGCTTTCACACCCAGCCATCTTTAATGAGAAGATGATACACCTGATTAGCAGAGGCCTTTTCCAGACTCAACCGGCCTGCAAGGTCCCAGTCCTGCCAAGGACGATCCACAGCCAAGGCAGGAAAGGGTTGCCTACCCCGAAGCATCGACAAAAGTTGTTCCCATAAATCACGATATCCGCACGGGATTCTGAACAGTCTCCTGGCAGTACGAAACGATGCGAAGACATTGCGAGTGGTAAGGGTAGTATCCGCAACTGAAGTCACACCCAAACGGGCCATGCGGTTAAATCTTGGTCTGAGCTCATGTTTGTCTTCCCATGAAAGTAATCGCGAGACTGCCAACAATTCTAGTTGAAAGGAGTTAGTATGCAAGCGGTCCCCCACTGGATGCCAACGCGCCTTTTGAAGCACCACTTTCCAGGAGCCGACCAAATGCAGTAGCAGAGAGGAAGAGGGGCTGGAAAATCGAGAGTCTGCATTAAGGACATGCCACCAGGAGCCCCGAAGTTGTGTATTACCATGGCGTAGCCCGCTGTCCTCAAGAAAATAACCGGCTATAATGATCCACGGATGATGATCCACACACATGGCGCGAAAAAGAGACCAACGAAGAGCCAGCATATGAGTTTCAACATCCAAAATAGCTCCACCACCCATGCGTTTAGGGGTACATGTATGTGACCATGAAATCCACGAAATACCTGCTTGCAATGAATCCTTCTTCCATAACATGAAACGAATGGGGCGAGTGAGAGCCTTCAAAGTAGTAGGAGTCCACGGCAGCAATGGCAAGAAATATGTGAGCATTGGCAGCATAATTGTCTGAGCCACTTTGAGGCGGACATGGAATGGCCACGCTTGCAACTTCCAATACATAAACTTCGCTGCCAGTTTTTGTGAAATCCAGTCCAGTAGTTCCTTTGGCCACACATCCACCCCCAATGGGTATCCAAGTTGCCTGACAATGGAGCCACGGGAAACAACCTGGCCCTGCCAGCCCAATGATTGTAAATTAGACTCCGTGCAACTGAGTATGGCTGATTTAAAGGCATTGATGCGAAGACCAGAAGCATGACCAAAGAGCGTCCAAACATCTAATGCCTTGCGAATGTTGTCCTTGTCCGCCCGCAAAATCATAAAGCTATCATCAGCCAGAGATTGGCTAATGAAGTGCTGTCCCAAAGAAAGAGACAATCCGGCCAGCTAAGCAGAAGCTGCCATTGAAGATAACATTGAAAGAACCGGGTGAGTCGCCAGGGCAAAGAAGAGAGGACTCAAAGGGCAACCCTGTCTGACCGAGCGTGCAAGGACAAATGGCTCTATACCCCCACCATTGAGCATAACTCGTGAAGAAGCTGCAGCACTAATGGTATAGATCAATCGGCACATCGGAGTACCAAAACCCATAGCAAACATGAGTTCTGCAATGAAAGACCAGTCTAAATAGTCAAAAGCCTTTTCCAAATCCAATTGAATCAATACCACTTCCTGACTGGAGTGCCTCGCATAGTCAATATCCATTTGCACATTTAAGATATTATGCAAAATGTTGTGGCCCTTATTGAAACCATATTGGAGAGGATGCACAATAGCTGGAAGGTGCTTGTGAAGCCGATTCGCCAGCACTTTGGAAAAGATTTTATACATCGAACCCATCAAAGAAATTGGTCTCCAATGTTGCAGCATTGACGGCGAAGGGACCTTTGGAAGCAATTTGATAAGGCCTTCTTTCCATGAGGAAGGCATGACCCCTGTTTCCCAAACCTACTGAAACATAGCTGCCAATGGCTTCACCAGCTGGGTGGCCGAGTTCTCAAAGAATTCATTGGTGAGACCATCCCAACCAAGACTTTTATCCTTAGGCAGGTGTAACAAAAAATCCATAACCTCCTCCTCACAAATATCTACCTCCAAAGTAGCTTGCATATCAAGTGGAACCTGCTGGCGGACCAGATCATAGAAGACCGAGCGTGCATGCGTAACCTGGCTAGAAGGCGACGGAGAAGAACCAAGAAGATCCATAAAATAATTTATGCACATATTGACAATGGTCTGCAAATCAGTGACCATGCGACCTTCTGAATCCTGGAGTCTAGTCATATTTTCTCGCGTAGGAGAAGCATGCAAGGCGCAAAAGAACTTATGAGTCTGACAGGCACTATCTTGCAATGTGTCAGTCAAGTTGCGCAGCTTGGCTCGCTAATAAGATTTCAACTGAAATACTTGAATAAGATGAGCCAAACGCATCGCCAGTGACAACAGAAATTCATCATCTAGGGTATCCACCAGCAGCAAACGGACCAAAGCCAGTAAGTGCTCCGCTGCATGTCAACGCCGCCGACAAATAGAGGCATGATGAATCCCATACTGCCGAGCAACCCGCTACACTTTAGAGAGCAGTCGTGCAAAGGAAACCAAGCCCTCAGAGGCGAAGTCCAATAAGAACCTCTCAATCAATTGTTGCATATAGCCCTGAAAGATTAGATGCTTCAAATAAGATAAGTTGAAACGTAAAGGGAGTCTATCCAACAACTACATAAAAGGTGCAATAGGTTGTGCAAGCATCTCAAGCCAGAGGGGGAAATGATCCAACAATGCATATTGCTGCAAGACTTTCATTTCCAGCATCTCGAAAAGAAAATCATCCCCCTGCATGATATACATTCGGTCCAACCGCGACCAAGTAGTTGCATATTGTGCGGAATGAAAAGTAAACCCTGGAGAAGAAGGGTGGAGCCAAGACCAGAGATCTTGCTTAAGTACGTGAAGAGCAAAGGCACTCCACACCCGGCTTTTCGGAGCATCCATTACCGAATGCCTCTCTCTCTCTCTCTCTCTCTCTCATTCATGGTTCTCTTTTATTGTGCACTCTCACATGGTATCAAAACCAAAGTGAGCATATGGGGTTCACTTGGAGAAGAGACCCCCTGGGCCTAAAAATGCAGATTTTCAACCATCTGCCCTTTGCTGAAAACACATATTTTCTACGTTCTATTGTTCCATACAACAAAATGAACCATCTAGAATCCTCCTATCACAAAGTGTAGCTAATTTCCACTTTTTGGGACAATCTAAAGCAAAACCAAGATTTTGTAGGTGTTTGCAAGTGTTGAAGATGCCTTATCACCTATTCAATGGCTTTGGTGACTCTGACAAGGAGATCTCTCATCATTCCTCTAAAAGGTAGCGTGATCATCGCGAACATTGGAAGTCCTAGCCCCATTCTCAATGGGAACCTCTCTAGAATGGTCAAACAGATCGGAGCAACCATCTCCTCCCCCCTCTCCATGTCACCCACAAGGCCCCAACCTTCTAGCCCTTAGATGCCTATGATGGCACCATCAATACAAGTGTTTGTTCTTCCTTCTCTTCCTAAAGAAGGCCATTTGAACAAATCAAATTATTCGCTTTGGTCCTATAAGGTGAAATGTATATTTGACACCTTCGATCTTTGGGAGTTTGTTACACACCCTATTCCCTGTACCGTGGAGGATCCCCAAGTGGGATCAACAATGGATCATGTGGTCCCACGGAATTGGCTCAATTCTCCAACTCGATCTTTGCTCTTTACGAGCTTACAAACTTCTATCCTAGTGCATGTACACAAGTTGAGCAAGCAGCAAAAGTGTAGACGAAGCTTGTTTCTTTGTACAAACGGAAAACATTTGCCCACCAGATTACTCTTGAGAAAAAATTACAGATGCCTGCTATTGATGACTCTCCTTCCATAAAGGATCACATCAACAAGTTCGAGTTGAGGGATGAGCTTTCTACCCTCGACAACATCACCTCTTCCAATGATATGGCCATAATTCTTTTGACTCAGCTTCCCTCTCCGAAATATGATGTCTTCTACACTAACCTTCTTACATCAAGGACTAGTGAGACTCTTCTATGAGAGGAGCTTATCCCACTTGTCTTGGAGCATAAGTGCCCTAAAGAGGTAGCCAGTGGATCCAGCTCCACGAAAGCTTTAAGTGCAAGTGCGGGAATAGCAAAGAAGAATAAGGATTAAACAAAGGCCAAACCAAAGATGGAGACACAAGAGCATTCTTCATGCTCTAACACAGATTCAAAGAAGGCTCATTGATAGTGGTGATTGAAGTCATATGACTCCACAAGAAGATGTGTTGTAGGATCTTCGTCCATCTAAGGGTTTAGTCATTGTTGGTGACATTTCTTCAGTGCCTATTAGTTGTGTTGGCACTTTGCCGTTATTACCAGACCATTCCTCTACCTCCATTTTAGAAGTCCCACATGTTGCAGACTCCGGCTTTCCACTCGTCTCCGTTTATGGCCTGACAAGACTTGGTACAAAAATTGTCTTCACTGAGCAATTCATGTATATGGAGGATTCTTCTTCAGGATCTATTTTAGCGATAAGTCGGTATGAGAGCGGGCTCTACAAGCTCCATTCCCCTCCTCTTATGCAAGGTCCTCCAAGCCAATTCTCTATTGTTGCACACATTCCTGCTTGTACACCATCTATTCAACAAGTTCCTTTCCACCCGCACCCTCTCCTTTGGTAGCTCCTTGGTACCCCCCATTCCTTTTAGATGGGGATGATCTTGGTGATGCATCTATGGATTTCCTAGACCCTAAGGATCATAGAGATCAACGGTCTCCATTAACAGACTTCATCGCCATTGGCACTGTTGAGCTAAAATATGCATTACTTGCTGATTAGCCTCTTAAACAGCCCCAAAACACACTAAAAATGCTCTTTTAGAGTAAAACCCTAAAACGGGGAGTGATCATCCTTCTAGCCCTCAAATGCCTTCTAGCCCTTAGATGACCCAACCTTCTAGCCCTCAGATGCCTATGATGGCACCATCAATACAAGTGCCTATTATTCCTTCTCTTCCCAAAGAAGACCATTTAGATGGATCAAATTATTCGCTTTGGTCCTATAAGGTGGAATGTATACTTGACACCTTCAATATTTGAGAGTTTGTTACCGACCCTATTCCCCGTCTGGTGGAGGATCCCCAAGTGGCATCAACAATGGATCATGTGGCCCTATGGGATCGGCTTACTTCTCAAGCTCAAACTTTCCTCTTTATGAGCTTAGAGGATTCTATCCTAGTGCATGTGCGCATGTTGCGGTAGGCAATGGAAGTGTGGATGAAGCTTGCTTCTTTGTACCATCAAAAGACATTTTCCCACTAAATCACTCTTGAGAAGGAATTACAAATTGTTGACCCATGTGTGAAATTATTGCGCTATTAATTGACAGAGAATGAAAGATAGAGAATGAATTAATCGACGCACAATAACTCAATCACAAAATGATAGGCGATGTATTAATGAGTGAAAGGGAATATAATGAGCTAGGCATTATTATTGTTGACCATGAGTGGAAATCAGCAATAATATAATATTTTCTGAGTGAAGAGAGAGAAAATAAATGCCCGAATAATAATAAACTACCAAAAGAAGAGATGTTGGCTGCCTCAATGAAGTCAAATAATATGAAGAGTAATAATTTTCTATTTCTGTTTTCTTGCTAGGGAGAGAGAAAAATATACTAAAAGTAATAATTTCAAAAATAAAATATTATGCAAACAAGGTGGCAATCAGCAATATGCTGAAATCAGAAATTAGTAATGGCTTAACAATCATAGGAAACCCTAAATGAAACCCTAACCCTAGTGTCACTCAATACCTAGGACACTAGGGTCAACAACTGCATTTAATAATACTTCAAATGCCTAAGGTGCCCGGATCATGGATCAAAGAGGCATCAATGTGTAGCCCATAAGATGAGCTACACAGATGCCTGCTATTGATAACTCCTTCAATGAAGGATTACATCAATAGGTTGGAGGATATGAGGGATGAGCTTTCTTCCCTCGACACGATCATCTCTTTAGAGGATATGGCCATGATTATTTTGTCTCAACTACCCTCTCCGAAATATGATGTCTTCTACACCAACCTTCTTACATTGAGAACCCACAAGACTCTTCTATGGGAGGAGCTTGCCTCGCTTATCTTGGAGCATGACAAGCGTCTAAAAGAGGGAGCGAGTGGAAAGCTTTTACTGTGCAGGTACAAGAGGGGGGGAAGAAGAATAAGGATAAAACAAAGGCCAAGCCCAAAAAGGAGACACGAGAGCATTCTTCAAGCTCTAACACAGATTCAGAGAAGCCATGATGCCCACATTGTGGAAAGGGGACACATCCTGAGGAGAAGTGTTGGAAGAAGTACCGTCACCTTCGTCTAGGAGCGAAGGATGGAGCTACATCATCCAGGCCTTCCTCTACCTCCAAAGAGCCCTTGGCTCCATGGTAACCCCAAAACACATTTCACTGGCACTACGAAACAATTGAAACGCTTGAAATGTTTCACTGAAATGCAAAACGCCCCAAGTGAAACGGCTGACTAAAACGAGATCTTTAAATGGAAAACAATTGGATTTTTATGCTTTTTTGAGAGTTTCTAGACACTCTGCATACATGAAAGACATCATTTATTGATATGAAAGGATTTCATGGTATAAATGTGTAAGTTACAACTCATTGTTTATAAAGAAAACTATCTCATATATATTATTCAACTATTTCACTTGGCATTTCACTCGGGACTTACCAAAAGTGAAATGTGTCGAGGTGAGACACAACGTTTCATGGGTGAAACATTTCGCAATTACCTTGCTTGGCTCATTGATAGTGGTGCTTCGAGTCATATGACTGCAAGAGGAGACCAATTGCAAGATCTTTGTCCATCTGAGAACTTAGTTACTGTTGCTAACATTTCTTCGGTACCTATTAGTGGTGTTGGCACTTTGCCATTTTTGCTAGACCATTTCTCTAGCTTCATTTCAAAAGTCTTACATGTTCCAAACTTGGGGTTTCCACTCCTCTCCATTTATGGCCTGACTAGACCCCATATTTGGGTTGTCTTCACCACCGAGCAAGCCATGTATATTGAGATTCTTCTTCAAGAGTTGGTTTAGCAGCAAGTTGACACAAGAGCAAGCTCTATCTATAGGCTCCATTTCCCTTCTCTTATGCAAAGTCTTCCAAGGCAATTGTCTATTACTGCACCCATTCCCGCTTGTGCACCATCTATGCCACAAGTTCCTTCCCATCCCCCACCCTCTCCTCTAGTGGTTCCTTCATACCCCCCATCCTATCGAGCTAAAACATGCTTTATAGCTGATTAGTATCTTTAAACAGTCCCAAAACACGCTTAATTAATGAAAAACACAAAACTAGTATGCGGTTCAAGAGAGTTTCAATGGTCCCCCAAAACCCTAATTTTTAAAAATGCCAATAAAACTCATGAGAATAATGCAGCCCAGAAACATGGCTAAAGAAAATTTGCCCAGCCTCCTGCTAATGCACGGACTCACACATGAACTGACGAATCTGCTAACACATGGATCTCTATATTTAAATCAGAAATAAAGAGATTTCCCAAGACCAGAAATGGATGGTGGTGCTCTGACATGTCATGATAAGTCCACAATCAGGAGATAAACCCCCACACCTATCTAGCTACTGGACAGGGAACAAAAATATGAAAAGAAGTCTCATCAAATCTGGTGAAAAAAACAATCTCACCAATCCTGTCTATGAAATCAACAACCTTGTCCAATATCAATGAATAGTCTAAAGAGTGTGGATAAGACAGGGCAGCCCTACTTCACACCACTGTTGCTATGGATTATGACAGCCCTCCCACCTGTAGCTTGTACCATGCCTGCCTCACTGACTTAAAATGCAAAAGTGCCCCATGTTTGGAGGTACTCCTTTATCTTGTAATTGGTGGATCAGTTTGGCTTGTCATTTTGATGCCTTCTGGAGTCACAAAGCATCAATGTATCCTCTCTCCCTATGTTTGACTCTCCTGAATGATGGCTCATACTGTGAAGATGTGGTCAAGGGTTGGAGTGTTATTGTCCAAAGCCAGCCTGTCAAACTGCTCTATGACCCTGGCTCTCAGAGTCTGCTCAATCATGCTCCAGAAGAAAACCAAAAATCCTGGCTGGTATAAATGCCACAAGAAACATCCCAAAAATATCCTTTTTGATCCATACAAAAGTTTACCCAGAAGCTTTGCCAAAGAAAAACATGTGGCGATAAATGGATTTAATAAGTCAGCCAAACTGGGCAAACTGCCATGAAATCCCACTCAATGTCAAAATCGGTACATGGAAGGGACTATGCCTGCCATTATCCTACCATAGTAACCAGGGATAAACCTCAGGTTCTGAGCACTCTGTAAACTGAAAACCCTTCTCATGGGAATTAACAACCTTGTGTTCTCCACTGGCCTCCATCCCTCAAACACATGGCATAGACCTTCCACATGCCACTGAGGCTCTTTAAAACTATCAATTATGGGCTCCCTTGCCATTCTCTATACCAACTGAATAAACACAAGGCATAGATCTGCCACATGCTCCTGAGCCCCCTTTAAACTATCGATTATGGGCTCCTTTGCAATTCGCTGTGCCAAATGAATTTGGCAATAGATAATTGCAGCAAAAACTTCACAGCAAGATGAATTTTCAACACACCAAGCTGAAACATTGAAGAAGGAAAGGGACCAGAGGACCCTGCTTCTGCATTTCATTTGATAGTCTGAAGCTTCTCTAAGCCCACCCTCTTCTTTTCAAGTATCCCTTCAAAGCATCTGCAGGCTGATAAGAATCTGAAGCCTGAAAACTAAAAACCCCATTTGTCATATGTATTGAAAAGTATATTTTACCACTAGGAACAGATGTAATCGATGCTGTAAGTAAAAGATAAGACTGTTACAAACAAGGAGGAATGCCTAAAATGCAGGAGACAAAGAGGGCACGTGCAACTAGCAACAGCAGTCATTAACAAGGGCTGTAGTGAGAGCATCCACAAGCAGAAAACGAAAGCACTAACAAGAGAAGTAAGAGCTCAAACAGATGTCCATAGCTACTAGAATGGACGCACAAGCATGAACATGTGCCAAAAGCCCAATCCAACACAAGAACTGAAACGAATGAGGATGTTGGGATTGCATTGTCAACCTGCAGTAATTTTCCAAAGGCACGTGCTTCACTAGTAGCCCTTTGCAATGCCACTAAGTAAACACTGAAAAGGAAATTCCTCTTATGTAGTCATAGGCAAGAAACAAAAAGATTAGATGCAATCTCCACACAGGTACAGAAGGCACAATCCATAAGCAACTTGCAAGTTGCATCACTCCAATAGGGGGGCCTCCAACAAGAATCCAAACAAAATCCTTACCCTGAAATCCACGTCAAAGAAATCAATTAACTGTCCATCTATTTCTATGAACCAAAAGCCTAGGACAAATGAATCATTCTTTCCAATTCTCTATTACACATAAGTTGTCTTCTTCTAAATTCTGTTACAATTAGGCTAGGAAGGATGAAAATATTGAGCAAGAACCAGCAAGCTCCAAGTCAAGCCAAAGGAAAGGAGCCGTATAATAAGAGCTATATAGTGCCACAAAATAGGCCTTTGATACTGCACTGAAAGTCAAGAGCACAACCATGATTTTACACTGGAAGTCTTAGCCACAATAAAACAGAACTGCTAACTTCTACTAGATTGTTCACCCTGCCAGATAGTCCAAGAATATGAATAGTGACATCAGTCAGCATGGTAGTGAAGTGATCAATCTAATGACCTGGGCCCCATCTCTCAAAGTGGTATCATATATTGAAATGCGTGATTTATTAAACTCGATCCGTTTGACGTCAGTAGTCTGGTTCTGATCCGAAAGAACCTGCAATTATGTGAGTGAAGAGTTTATAAGCACTAGAAGACACTGAGCTAAAAAGATGCGATAAACTAAACTCCTTGGTTGACACAGGGCACTCCTAACTTCTTTCTGTTGAAGACATGATCTACGAAGAAAAAAGCACACAAACCTTTTCTGTACACGAATAACATGCATTAATAAATTATTCTACGCTCACTTACTGATCGGTATCCTGGCAGGGAACAGTAAATCCTTGTCGAGTTAAGAGAATTGTCCACATTGCAACTGCAGCATGCACCTTAATTTGATCAGAAAACAAGTTGCATTTAAAATGCTAAATCATTTTGCTTGGACGTCATATGTTCTAACTGCATCTTCTCAACATTTTAGTTCATCTGCTTACAACACAAAAGGGACTTTGTTTTGTCTTCCTCAAACAACTATTTAACCAAACAAGGTTGCAATTAAGGTAACGTTTTCCCCTCAAACTGTATGATCCAAAGGCTTCTACTCTCATCATGTTGCAGAAAAAAGGCATAAGATTGCATAAAATGGGAATAGTGATTAAAAAGATAAGAGTAGCAACTACAAGAGTGGGAAAAGATAACATCCAACAGGCTTATCAGGATGGTACCAAATAGTTCTTCAGTCATCCAGTTATATTCCAGCATAAGAAATCTCCATACATCCAGGCACTTGTGGAGCCAGTAAGTAAATGTGTCAATTTAGAAAAAAGACTACATGCCATGTGTATATTACATTCCTAAGGTTCAATGCTGTGCCACCCTGGCGAACACAACATGGATATCCCCATGAGCTTTGCTAGCCAACAACTTACTGACACCGAGATGAACTTATGCAATCATAGGGACAGCCTAGGAATGGGGTATGCGCAACAAAGAAGATTCAACACTAATTACATCATTCATATGATTTGTTCTCCATCCAGCTTTGCTCTACCTCATCAATAAACGATGTGCAGCTCTGACGAGAAACCAGAAAAAGGCCGCTGCAAAATGTACTTTGCTCTTTTACCTTACAATACTCCGAATATAAGAAACGAACATAGAAGAAAACAATGTGGTATAGCCATTGACGTCAAAATACTGCGTCACAAACAAGCCCAAGAATGCACAAAGGAAGTTCTAGAGACTTGGGAACGAAGCAAGACGACAGACATCATGATGCGATACTTTAATGCTTCAAAGACAAGTATGAGCGGGCTGGAAGACAATGTATGAGGATGCTCACCTGAGCAAGTTGAATGACTGTGAGCGAGAGGAGGGCAAGGAAGCGTGAGGCCAAGAGCACCAGTGAAGCTTGTCCTGAAGTCGTCTGGGAGGAGGCATTCCCAGCTGAGAAGCCATGGTCGCACAGACAGAGAGAGAGAGAGAGAGAGAGAGAGAGAGAGAGAGAGCAACAGAAGTTCTTGGATAGTACGATGTTCTACCAAGTGGCCGAAAGAGATTCAGGCTTTCGTTTTTTGAAGGCTGATATGTTTCTGCATGCTCGGAAATACATGAAACTCTCGGGACTTTTCAAAGGTGTCCTACTGCCACACCCGCGCTCTTGAGTTGGTTTTTTTTTTAAATGTGGCCAACGTGTTAATAGTAGGTAAACATGGCAATATTTGCAACATCCTATGCGGATAGACATTCACAATTTGCAACATCCTATGCGGATAGACATTCACAAAAGGAGCGAGATCAACCAAAGGGACTTATGGAAAAACAATCACAATCTGGTAAGGGACTAATGCTAGCAGTTAGTTACACTCAAAAGCTTGAAAACCATGCAATATAAACATCATGTGAGGAATATGGTCTTACTCTTATGTAAATACAACTATCTACCAATAATATAAACATACCTATGTAACTTAGATAATGTTTATTAATTACATGTATAGGTGATACGATACAAAAAATATGATTAGTTCCAAAAGGTGTCGTAGTATTGTGCAACTCTACTAGGTTTTTTTTTGGGTGATGTGAGATCTATATTAATTCAAAATAATAATACATCAATTATTTACATTGGCAAGCTAGAGGCTCTAGCATCTAGCTAATCGCTTTAAGCGATTTCACAAACACATATGTGCTTTTTCAAGATCTTAAACATGGCCAAGGTATCTTATCTAGTGACACTAAAGACTTCAGTATCAATGGCCTTTCTTTCTTTCCCCATCAGTACTCTATTTCTATTACTCCATATGTGCTTAATAGCAACTAGGCTATCAATGCCTAGTTTCCTCATGGCGCTTACGCCAAAGCTAGCGCCTTTATGCTGAACTTTGAAGGCATTTATGCTTTGGGAAAGCAACATGTGCACCAACCTACAATTTGAGTGGGCATTGTTGATAGGTATCAATGGCTTGGAGTTAAATGGTTGAAGAAATGATGAGACTATTGTTTGAAAGGAGAAGCACTAAGCATATGGCAATGTTTACAATTCCTATATTGCTGGATAGCTCCATAATTAGATAGTGTTCCCTCACCTACATTGTGAGGTCCAAATATTCATGAGTCACTAAACTGCAACACCACATGACTTAGTAAGCTAATCTATAATGTAATAAGATATAGTATGATCCTTTTGCCGCTATATTTTAAGTAAACCAATTGATTTTTACATGTTATTTTGGCAAGTTTACAAAGGTGACTACCTTTGGGTAAAGGATCTTATGTTACATGGATCCAAATATTCTAATAAATAAGGTACCAAAGTATACCCCCTTCATGATTATGCTAAAAAGAGAGAGATGGGGACCAAGTCAAAAATATACACTCATCATGTTAAAAAGAAATAGATATGAACCAAAAGAGACACGACCCTAAAGATAACCTAACCCTTATAAAGTTACATATAGTATTTGTGATCTTTCAAGAAAAATATGCGCTTCTCAAGGTATTTATTGTGTATGTTAACTCATACATCAACCACACACATAAACATAATTAGCATTACCATGTATATATAGAGACATACGCACACACGTATTATGTATACTATATATATTTCATGTGTGTGTATATCTCATGTTAGTATTCTAGGTGCTCTCAAATTGCAACTTATATATACATATAAAACCAACAAAAGACAAAAGTATTATTTAGTCTTCAAATCGATTTCCTTTGCAAGAATTGCTATCAATGAAAGTAGGTATCCTCCTATCCTTGTTTAGTCTTCAAAGACCTTTTTATCACTTTTTTATAGACCAACAAAGTGGCAGGTGTCAAGGTCCCTAGTGAGCATACATGTGCAATAACCCCCCTCTCTCCCCACCTATTTTACACCACTATAAAGAGTACAAATACACACTTTTCTTTCAAGTAGTTTTTCTATCACATATGTGGGAGCATGCATGCCTCTCTCTACAGTAAGTGGGGCTCTTATGTCCCAATCGCATGGAGATTTTTGAACATGTGTGTGTATGTGTAGCAACAGCGCACACACATGTAGAAAAAAATCCCTTTGTTTGCAATTTTTAAACATGAAGAATTGGTAATGCTTTGTAATTAGATGACAAATGATGAATGGCATGTGGTCATATATAAAGTCTCCAATGTGTTGTTATAAATGGTCATATTTCTCAAATGACACCATTACTATAAATACTTAAGTGTAATAATACATTTATTTACAACATGGTAGCATAGGTGAACAAAGTTTGAGGAGCTAATTTAAAATATTGTGATGTATTTTCCTTATTGCAAAGAGCAATTGAGTGCCAAGACAATAATGCAGATTACTACCTATGGTTTGTAATTCCATTTTTATAATTTGTTCCCCTAAGAGGCATATGGTCGTACACTTGGCATCTCTCTCTCTCTCTCTCTCTCTCTCTCTCTCTCTCTCTCTCTCTCTCTCTCTCTCTCTCTCTCTCTCTCTCTCTCTCTCTCTCTCTCTCTCTCTCTCTCTCTCTCTCTCTCTCTCTCTCTCTCTCTCTCTCTCTCTCTCGTGTAACATGCACACCTATCGACTGTCCGAGCATGTTTTAGCGGTCCTAAGCATTACCACCGGCACTCCCATGGAATGTTCAGGGGTTTGTCGCCTAGGGTTTCCCGAGTCTGCCTTGCAACGAAATGTTTGTGTGGCCGACAAACCCACTAGGATCGATCTGAAATTTAGATTTCTAGTTACCAAGGTCTCCTAATAGCATTCTAGCATTGGATCCTGGACATCCTACTTTACACGGAGATACCCAACCCAAAACAGATCCATGCCACACTTGGTTCAAAGAGAATGGAAACCGAGAGGGATCCACCGCTCACCCTCTCTTCCCATAGGACATAGTCCCATTCCGGTCCCCTAAAATGGCATGAATCGGGTTCTAACCTGATATTACCTAAAAGTCGAACAACTATAGAACTTTGTGAGAAGCCTCCCAGTTCTCTGGGACCACCCTTTTGTAGGACGGAACCGTTGGGGTACCGCTCACCTGCTTCCCTCAATAGGCATACTTTAGTTATCTAATTAGGTCCTATCACATTTATGTGTGACATTTAAAAATAGCTTCCTTAATTAAGCATTTTAGGAAACAGGGTTTGCTTGCGTAGCTTATAGCACTGATACAAAAAGTTCATACAAGTTCTTTGAAAGTAAACTTTATATTATCATCTTAATGGAAATACAAGTCTTGTCCAAAAAGGACAGATCCCGCAATCCGCGAGGATGCATCTTATTTCCTCCAAGTTTTCACCTTTATACTAGTAACAAGGCCTCGAGAATTTATCATGAGTCACGTAGATCGTTTGAGTAGGACTCGTAGTCAGGGAATTTACAACCAGAGCCCCCCTGGCATCCAAGAGTCCTCCTACATTCAAACTAACCCACAGAGAGACCTCTCGTGGCGGGTTCGGTTCACGTTCCCGTCACTGTTATTTGGAACCCCCTTGGCTAGGGTTGGCAGCTAGCTGGGGGTAGCTTCGCGCGCCCTCCATGAATTCAACCTGATTCATTCTTCAAACTTCTTTTGTGAGCTTGGATCATACATTCTTTTCACAAACATTGAATCTAGATTTACAAGCACAAACAACAATGAAGGTGGGTGCTCAGGACATCTGCTAAGATGGAGTTCCCATCTTTGAACCCCTAGCGATGCCCTTCTTGGATCTTTCTTGTCTTAGCATCAATTTTCATTATCTTCTAAGAGATAGAGAATACCCTCTTTCCGACCTCTCTCCTATGTAATAGGGGTGAGCAATTTTGCTATAATTTTGGATGATAGCTTCCCTAAGTTACTAACCTTTGGTTCTTATCTTAAGATCTTGGTCTAGGATTTTAATTGATTCGTTGGTAACCATTTTTCCATCTTAGAATTTTATCGGGGTTCTAAGTTTATCCTAGGGTTTCCTTCCCTCAAGATAGAAGGAACTTGTGTTTACTCCTCTTGCAAGTCAAGTGTAAATTAAGTCTAATTACCATTCCAAAATAGTTGCGAGCATTGGATGTAACTTGGAGAATAGTCACTCATCTTGTGGGTATGACATTCGAGCTTTCTTGAGTTAGCTTCAGGATCAAAGAGCATGTTGTCTCTAAATCAAAATATGGATGTAAGGGTGACTTAACCTATTTGCATTTAGAACTCTAGTCGAGTCGAATTAAATCTTAGTCTCACTCATCATGTAGGGTTTCATTTACCAGACTGGCCCTTGCAGTTAAGCTTAGCACTTCACATGCACATCCTAAATCTACCTTTTTAGGTGCATCCCCTATTATGTGGTGCAACTGAGGCTATTCATGATGCCATGCAAATCTAAATGCAAGTCTTCCCTAAGTTGTCGATACGATGCAAGATCCCAATTTATAAAAATTTCTTCTAATGCATTTATGCAACTCACAAGGCCTGACCTAATTATTCAAATGCGAGTGCACATGAGTTCATTGTAAATGCGACTTAATTCACTACAATGGCCTATATGGAATATTTATGTACCCCGGCAATCTACGATGCATTTGCGAAAGTTCGA
Source organism: Lygodium microphyllum (assembly GCF_053477565.2). NCBI lineage: Eukaryota > Viridiplantae > Streptophyta > Polypodiopsida > Schizaeales > Lygodiaceae > Lygodium > Lygodium microphyllum. The sequence continues at coordinate 17,274,775 of NC_141164.1, forward strand.
ACCTAATACTTGACTTAATTACTGCGACAACATGTAGATGCTTAACGTATTCATGATAATTCATGGTTATTAAGCCCTTTTAATTACCTTTCCAGTTATGTAAGTTTACATGATGCGAGGTATGGTTCTTCCTACTGAAGTTCATGCTTAAATATTTGATTTCAATTACTAGACATGGTAGCAGTACGTGGTTTTGGAGTGTCGAGTTAGCATTCACACATGATACCCCGTTCGTGTTGACGGTGGCATCTTTGCCCGATCCTTCTTTTGTAGTCGCGGCTTTTTCAGTTACTTGGGGGAGTTAATGCTTTGGGGCCATTTCCGAACTGAAAAGCAACCTTCACTTCTCTCGAAAGACTCCTCAATAAGGGAGTTCCCTATGCCTTGTCTTGACTTTCGCGATCTCCTTGTCAAATTGAGGCAGTCGATGGAGAGGTCTCGGGAAATGTCAATGGGGAGAGAGGGTGCTCGAGGCTTTGTCCAAGGAAGGAATTGTCCTTGGGCCTCTCTCTCTCTCTCTCTCTCTCTCTCTCTCTCTCTCTCTCTCTCTCTCTCTCTCTCTCTCTCTCTCTCTCTCTCTCTCTCTCTCTCTCTCTCTCCTTCACAAATTCGCAGCAAGGGGGAGGAAGAAGAGTAGCGTGTCTATTGAAAAGAAGGGGAAGATTTACAAGGGAAGAAGGGTAATAGTTAGGAAAAAGGGATAGAAAATTATCATCCCTCTTAAAGGGGGAGGGTTTTACAGGGGAAGGAAAGAAGGGTATTATGGGGGGGTATTGACACTAGGCCCTCTCCCTCTGCCTTCACACTAGTGGCCAGATTGGCCCTCCCGTCATGCAATCTATGACTCCTGGAAGGAGAAGGAGAGATAGTGGGGGGGGGATTGGAGGTGGCACATGTGTGCCCCTCCCCCCCATCATTGTTATCGTCTACAATTGGTTTATCCTCTTTGTCATTATCCTCATCTTCGTTGTCATCGCCTCCGGCTCCTTGTCGACTCGTCATCTCGTCCTCCTCTGCGCGCCACATCGAGTCCTAGTTCCACTTCCCCTCCCTCCGCCAACCGATAGCATTGATTGGGGGGGCGATGTTTTTAAAAAAATCCAAGTGGTTTAATTATTAAAAAGGGGGGGAGGATTTCTTATGATGGCAGCGAAACAGCGGAATATTACATCCTTTCCCCCTTAAGGAATCGAGATGTCCTCATCTCGAAAGGAATTGGGGGTATTGTTGGTTAAGAGTACTCTCGTCAATCCATGTGGCATCCTCTTCTAGATAGTCCTTCCATTGGATGAGATACTCTTTGAGGGTTCTACTCAATCTTTTTTCTTAAGTATCTAGGATTCTATCTGGCCAGAGCTCAAGGACTCCTTGGCTTGGCATTACAACTTGTTGATCATTGAGTACATGGCTAGGATTGGATAAATATTTTTTTAGTAGGCTAACATGGAATACATTGTGAACTTAACGTTCTCAGGGAGTTGGAGTTTGTAGGCATTGGGTCCTAGTAGGCACTTGAGGATATTGTAGGGTCTGCAATACCTTGGACTCAGTTTCTTAAATTCTCCCAACGATAAGAAGCTCTTCTTGGGTCGTACCTGAATAAAGACCATATCTCCTTCTTTGAAGAGTCACTCTTGTCTATTTAGATCAGCACAGGCTTTCTGCCTATCCTTGGCAGCTCTAATGGCTTGCCTAATGGCTTTGACCTGCTCCTCCATCTCCTCAAGCATTTTCTTGGAAGCTTCTACCCTCAAGGTAGAATTTGAAAAGTTCAATGGAGTACGGCAATCATGCCCATACAATGCTTGAAAATGTGTCATTTGAATGCTTTGCTGGTAGGAAGTATTATAGGCGAACTCTACCAATGGTAGATATTGGATCCATTTCTTGGGTTCGCAATAGTAATATGCCCTAAGAATGTCTTCAATGACTTGGGTTGACTCTCTTTGTTTGGCCATCAGTTTGAGGGTGATAGGCTGTACTGAAACAGAGTTGAGTCCCCCCTCGAATATCCCTCTCCAGAAATGAGATGTGAAGAGGGAATCACGGTCACTAACAATCCTTCTAGGCAGCCCATGAAATCTGAATATCTCCTTCATGAACAATTTGGCAATATCTAAAGCTTTATAGTTTGTCTTAACTAGAATGAGGTGTGCAACCTTAGTGAGCATGTCTACTATAACCATAATTGAATTGTACCCTCCTTGAATTGAAGGTAACCCGACAATAAAGTCCATGCTAATAAATTCCCACTTCATTTTTGGTGCACAGATCGGATGATGTATGCGCGCGTAGTGAGCACCGGAAGGTCCACAAGAACAAAATAACTCTACTTTTGCAAAAAGAACAAGGAAAAAAGCTTGCACGACATGAAGCAAGAGACTAATTGGGTACAATCTCCCCCCATGCCTTGTGTGAGCACTCTACAAAGCATGTATTTGATATATTATTCATCTCCAAGCTCAAAAAATAACCCAATTTACAATTAGCACGCTTTAGATTTTTGTGTTTGCTTTTGTCCCACTTAAAGAATTAAAGCTATTGGGTACCCAAGGAGTCGGGCAGTACCCAAATACAATGTCCAATACAAATATTTAAATCATGCACCCATGCGCATACAAAAATAATAAATAAATGTCAAGCGCTTCAATAAATAAGCGTGCCAAAATATTGGCACCGTGCCTAAGATGTGCGGCCATAAAAAGTGATAATAATTTGAATACACGCTATCGCTTAGTGCTTCCCAACGCCGCTGCTACCTGCTCTACACATCAACTGAAGCATTCACAATTGTTAGAAAATAATAAAATTAAACCGACAAAAGTGAATACCTAGCAATCTTCAGCTACAAAATAAATAAATTGGTTAGAACTCAAACCTAACCTTAATTTATTATGAGTGTGCACTCTAAACTCATAAATGTCCATTAATTTAAATATATATTTTGCGGAATCACCCACTTGCACCTTAAATTAACAAGACGCCCGAAAAGGACAAGCATCCCCATCGACTTTTCGCACAAGGAATCCACCTTGTGTATGAGCCCTGGCAATAAATAAAATTTTACAGAATCCACTGCAAAACCTCACAAAATCCACCGTGTAATATGTCTCCTGGCATCATACCCCCGGGGTGGGATAGCAATTGTCCTCAATTGCTATTAGCTAAATGTGGAGCCAACAATGAGGGGTAAGCACTTAAGTCTCGAGCGTGCATCCATTGGGCCTCTTCAACAGGATGATTTTTAAACTTAACCAAATATCTAGAATATCTACGGCCAGTTCTAGTGGTCATAAAGTCAATATCTAGAATAGTTTCAAGCTCAAGGATTTCAGTTTCTTCTTCTAGCAAAGGAGGGTTTTCATATACAGGGTGTACATGTAATTGTCCTCTAAAAGGTCATAATAAACTGATATGAAAAGTGTTGTGGATTTTCCAGTGTTGTGGTAATTCTAGTTTAAATGCATTGTCATTGATTTTGTGAATGATCTTGAATGGTCCATAAAATCTAGGAGCTAATTTTACAACAGGGTGTTTGTCAACACTTTGTAATCTTCGCTTTTCAATTCGTAAACAAACATAATCATCAACTTTGAAAATCATAGCTTTTCTTTTCTTGTTGGCTTGTTTTGTATATGATTGCTGGGCTTTGGCAATCATATCTTTAACTTCATAAAAAATAGTACCATGCATGTTAGCAATATCATCAGTAGCTTGAACTTTGTTTGACAATGATGTAAAAGGTGTTGGCAATCTATATCCATAAATCATTTCAAATGGTGCTTTCTGTGTAGTTGTATGTGGTGTGTTATTGCATGCAAACTGAAGTAAATGTAAATGTGTATCCCATGTTTGTGGTTTTGAAATTGTATATGCACACAAAAGATCTAAAATGGTACTGTTAGTAGCTTCTGTTTGCCCATTTGTTTCAAGATGAAATGCAGATGAAAAATCAATCTTTGTCCCTAAGTTAGCAAACAAAGTAATCCAAAAATTATTGCAGAATCTAGAATCACGATAAAAAATAATAACTTTTGGCAAATCATGACTAGTGAAAACAGTTTTCAAGAACAATTGAGCAGCTTGAGATGCACTTAATTTTTTCTTGCATTGAATGAAATATGCTTGTTTGCTAAACCTATCAACAATAGTCCAAATCATGTCATGATTAGCTTTAGTGTTAGGCAAACCAGTGATAAAATCTATTGAAATCTGTTCCCATGGTCGTTCTGGATTTGGTAAATGCATTAATAAACCATATTGTTTACCATGGTGTCTTTTAACTCTTTGACAAATTAAGCATTCAAATACAAAGTTAGATACATCAGATTCCATGTATGGCTAATAAAAATCTTCAATTAATGTGCGCAAAGTAGAAATAATTCCTCTATGGCCTTGGTATGGGGGACAATGAATTTCATGCAAAACAAATGATTGAAATGGAACAGTTACACATAATCTTTTTTTCATAAAACATAAATCCATCAGTGTAAGACAATGAATCAATGGGAATCCAATTATTTGCAACTAGTTTATTCCAATCAGCTTGAAAAGTAGGATCTTGGTCATAAGTATCTTTCATAGAGAGAAGAGAGTCAAAAGATATCACAGAAATATTATGAATAGTCGGTCTTCTACTTAAAGCATCAGCAACAACATTCTCTTTTCCGAGTTGATATTGTATGAGTGGATGAAAACTTTGAATAAAAGCAGCCCATTTAATGTGTCAGTCAGATATTTATGGTTGATTAAGGAGATGTCTAATGCTTTGTTGGTTAGTTTTGATCATGAATTCTGATCCCATTAAATAGTTTCCATTGACGTAAAGCTTGTACTATAGCTAGCAATTCCTTATCATAGGTAGAATACTTAAGTTCAGAAGGTTTGAGTTTGTAGCTAGAGTAAGCTATGGGATGAGAATCTTGCATAAGGACTGCTCCTATTCCAGATCCACTAGCATCAGTGACTACTAGGAAAAATGGTCTATTGAAGTCAGGCAATTGCAATACATGAGCATGAGTTAAAGTATGTTTCAGTAAATCAAAGGACTTTTATTGATTGTCGGACCAATGATACACAATGCCTTTCTTTAATAGTTTTGTCAAAGGTAATGCAAGCAATGAAAATTTTCTTACAAATTTTTTGTAAAAGCTAGCAAGTCCTAAGAAAGAATGTAATTCATGCACAATTTTGGGTATCGGCCAATTCAAAATTGCTTCTATCTTTTTAGGGTCAACTTTAATACCTTCAGATGAAACAATATGTCCTAGGTATTCAATTTGTGTTTGGAAGAATTCACTATTTTCAAGATTAGCATATAATTGATTCTTTTTCAATAATTTGAAAACCAAAGATAAATGTTCATAATGCTCGTTTTCATTTTTACTAAAAACCAATATGTCATCAAAGAAAACAATGACACAATGTTGATGCTTAAAAAATATGCGATTCATTATATGACTCAATGTGGCTGGTGCATTATTTAAACTAAAAGGCATAACCAGAAATTCATAGTGCCCAAATCGTATTCTAAATGTAGTTTTGAATATATCAAATGTGTCCAATCTTACTTGATGGTATCCAGATTTAAGATCTATCTTGCTAAATATTGCAGATCCTTGTAGTTTGTCCATAAGATCATCTACCCTAGGAAACGGATATCTATTCTTAATAGTGATTTTATTTAGGGTACGATAATCAATGCACATGTGATAGGTATTGTTTTTCTTCTTCACTAATAAGATAGGTGCATCAAATGGAGAACTACTAGGTCTAATGAGCCCTCGAGTTAACAATTCTTCAATTTGGGCTTGAATTTTTTTCTGTTCAATTTGGTTATGTCTATACGGTGCTTTACATGGTGGTTGTGATCTAGGAATTAGGTCTATCTTGTGATCTTCAGGATGTACAGGTGGTAATCCAGGTGGTAAGTCAGCAGGAAAGCAATCTTGAAATTGTGAAAGAAATTGTGCGTACCTAGGATGCATCTGATTTTCTTTAGCTTCGATTTCATTCACCCATATTAAATAGGATTTGCTACTTTTTCGTAATGCACGTTTAGCCTGAGTATGACTAAGCAATGGAAAATTATTGAAAGTGTGCATACCATGCAATGTGATTTGTTTCCCATTAGAATGAATTTTCATTGAATGCGTGGAATAATCTATATTAGGATTGTACTGATGATGCCAAGGCATTCCTAAAATAATGTCACCAGACTACAAAGGCACAACTAAGAAATTTCTAAGTCATGCACCAATTTTAATTTCTAATCATGCACCTCTTTAATTTCTAAGTCATAATCACCAATTTTAATTTCTAAGTCATGCACCTCTTGTGTTCCATTATATATAGTGCCTAAGAATGCAGCCTTGATGCGATAATATGTAGAAACTATATGTAAATTCAATTCTTTGACTAATTTTGCAGAAATAAAGTTGTGTGCACTCCCATCATCATGTAAACCAGTCTTTTCTTTACCATGCACAATATATTTCATCGTTAATAAAGAATGGGGATTTGGCATACCTGGTAAAGTATCTGAAGTAGTACCAATGTCGTCATCGTCTTCCGTGAAATCCGGCATTTCTTCATGTTCTTCATCTTCTGTCGCTCCCAAATAATTGACATGAATAGTTGGCTTTTTGGATTGACAATTGGCCGCTAGATGTCTAGGTTGATGACATTTGTAACAGACTATGGGTTTGGCATTGGGAATAGCAGGAAGTTTAGGAATGTTGGTATTTGGCTGGAAAGATGGCTTAGGGTTTGGATTTTTGTTTGATGATAAAGCAAGTGGTCATGTCCAAGATTTACAGAATGAAGATGGAAGGAAACGACTTTGATTGAATCTTTGAAATTTTGAATTGAATTGTTTTGAACCAAAGTTACCATTAGTTTGGAATTGTTGTGGTCGCTTCTTTCATCCTCGAATTTTGTCTTTAGTGTCATGGGCCAAGGAAATTGCATCTTCGAGAGTCGTTGGCTTGAACATGTTGACCTCTGCATAAAAATGTCCAAGTAAGCCAGACATAAACTTGTGTTTATGGGTTGCCTCAGGTACATCTTCAAGCATTAGTAGTTGCAATAAAGCATTCCAAAAACGCTTGGTATATTATGAAATAGGCTCACGATCCCTTTGTTGCAGAATATCCCATTGTTTAATTGTTTTTTTGTGGAATTGGGGTGGAAGAAAATTCTGCAAAAATTTCTTTTGGAAAGTCTCCCAAGTAGTAGAACAATCAATGCTCTTGCGGACAACAGTCCACCATAGGGATGCTAGGTCAACTAGATGATTAGTGACACACTTTATTTTATCTTTCTCAGCATACTGTTCCTCATGGAAATAATAATCAAATTGACTGATAAAAGCAAGTACAATCTTTCCATCGCGTGACCCATTGAAGGTACGAAATTTGAAATTTCTTTTACTTATCTTTGTTTCTTTTCGAATAGATTGCGCATCAAGTGTTGCATCGATCGTATGTCGTATAAGATCTTTAGATTGCGGTCCATCTTGGTCGGCGGTAGATCATTGCAGATTGGCCAATCGAGCTTGCAAGGTTTCACGTGCTCTTCGTTCCTCTTGAAGCTGCATCAAATCAAATCCAGTTTTTGCTCCATCGTTGGTTTGGGTAGGTCACTTTCAGCCATAAAATCTTCCATAGTTTGATCGGACATCCTGCAAAATTCCAAAAGACCTCACACACTCGAAATCTTGTTAGCAGGATGAGCGTAGCTCAAAGTCGGGTTTACAATTTTTTTTTAAAAATGGCTTTTTGTAGTATTTCTCCTTTGCGGATGCAAATTTTAATATCATGGTCGTCTTCCAAAAAGATAATCTTGTGTGTAGACTGCGTATTGTAAACTGTTTGTTGGAATCTGGCTCTGTCAAAATATAGGCACGAACAGGGGCTTGAAGGGAGTTATAGAACCAGTTCGGGTGTACTTCTGTGTGAACGCACAATATGGAAGAGATTAAGGATTGGATTTTAAGCCTTGGTAAGACTTAAGAGAGACTTAAGCTTTAATTAATAAATCTTAACTAATCATTTGGACAACGACTAGGACGGCGGCAGCATCGAGTACATCCTCATGCAGCAAGTCGTCAAATTTCCAATAGCTTAAGCTTTGTTAAGCTTAAAGCTATTACTAATGAAAATTTTACTTATTGTATCTTTGAAAAAAAAGCATCTTGTTGGAGAAGCTTCCCGCGTGGTCCTCCGCCTGCAAAAGCTGGTCCTACGATCTGAGTGTGTAGCGGGGGGTTCTTGACTGCCAGGAACACGCTGGTACTGACGGATTGCCACGAGATTGGCTGTAGAGCTTAATCATTCTAGGAGCCTTGACTTTGCGCGAGATGGTAAGCGATTGGAAGCTCTCGATCTTAGCTTCGCTTTGATACCACTGGTGCACAGATCGAACGCTGTATGCGCGCGTAGTGAGTGCCGGAAGGTCCCCAAGAACTCTACTTTTGCACAAAGAACAAGGAAGAAAGCTTGCACGACGTGAAGCAAGAGACTAATTGGATACAATCTCCCCCCATGCCTTGTGTGAGCGCTCCACAAAGCATGTATTTGATATATTATTCATCTCCAAGCTCAAAAAATAGCCCAATTTACAATTAGCACGCTTTAGCTTTTTGTGTTTGCTTTTGTTCCACTTAAAGAATTAAAGCTATTGGGCGCCCAAGGAGTCGAGCGGTACCCAAATACAATGTCCAATACAAATATTTAAATCATACGCACATGCGCATACAAAAATAATAAATAAATGTCAAGCACTTCAATAAATAAGCGCATCAAAATATTGGCGCCATGCCTAAGATGCGCGCCCATAAAAAATGATAATAATTTGAATACACGCTATCGCTCAGTGCTTTCCAATGCCATTGCTGCATGCTCTACACATCAACTGAAGCATTCACAATTGTTAGAAAATAATAAAATTAAACCAACAAAAGTGAATACCTAGTAGTCTTCAGCTACAAAATAAATAAATTGGTTAGAACTCAAACCTAACCTTAATTTATTACGAGTGCGCACTCTAAACTCATAAATGTCTATTAATTTAAACATATATTTCGTGAAATCACCCGCTATGGAATCACCCACTTGTACATTAAATTAACAAGACGCCCGAAAAGGATAGGCATCCCCATCGACTTTTCGCACAGGGAATCCACCTTGTGTATGAGCCCCGGTAATAAATAAAATTTTACGGAATCCACCACAAAACCTCATGGAATCCATCGTGGAATATGCCTCCTTGCATCAATTTTGGGGATGTAGAGAGGTTGCAGCTTCCTAGGCATCTTGACATGTTCTACCTTAATGTGCTGGCAAGACAAACATTCCGTGACATATTTGAGCGTGTCTCCCTTAAGCCTTTCCCAATGGTAGCTCTTCATGACCATGTTGAGGGTCTTGACGTATCTGAATGGCTTGAAAAGGGGGAGTCATGTGGTTCCCTGAGTATTCTCTGTTTGAGTTTCTTGCTTGAGAGTATGCACAATCTTGTCTTAAAATAGACAAGTCCCTCATTGACAGAAAATTCTTGATACTTGACCTTAAGTTTAGGGTCTTGGTCCTTTTCTAAAATCTCCTTCATCGTCTTCAGATATTATGGGTCGTGGCTAGCTTTCTCCTTTGCTAATTCAAGGATAGGGTTGTTGGGCATTGACACCATGGTTACCAATGATCTTGCCATCAAGGGTTCCTCCATAATAAGAAAGTTGAGGAATTCTTTGTGACTTAAGGCATCGGCGACTACATTCTCTTTGCTAGGTCGATACCTGATCTCAAAGTCATATTCTTGCAGAACCTCAATCCAATGGCATTGCCTTATATTAAGGTTAGTTTAGGTGAAGATCCATTTAAGGTTCTTATGGTATGTGACCAAAGAGAACTTGTTACCAAGCAAATAGTGTCGCCATAGTTTGAGAGCATGAATAACTACTAATAGCTCCAGGTCATGGGGTAGCATAATTCCTTTCATGGGTTTTTAGCTTCCTCAAGAAATACGCTATAGGATGACCTTCTTGCATTAGTATAAAGCCTAGTGCAAGTGAACTAGCATCCGTGACAACTTCAAATTCTTGCTCAAGTCAGGGAGCTTTAGAATCGGCGCTGTCACTAAGCTATGCTTGAGCTGATCAAAACTTGATTGTTCTGTGGGCGTCCACACTATGGTAACCTACTTTTTTAGCAAATTTGTGAGAGGTGTTGTGATTAAGGCATAATCCTTAATGCAGATCCTGTACCAACCTATTAATCCAAGAAAGCCATGCAGTGCTTTAACAATAGTTGGTGGAGGCCACTCTTGGATATCCTTGACCTTTGTAGGATCTACAAAGATTCTTTCATTTGATACAATAAATCCAAGATATTTGATCTGCCTTTTGAGGAAGGCACACTTTTTCTTCTTAGCATAGAGCTTATGAGTTCTCATGGTCTCAAGGATGATGCAAACTTGGGATTCATGATCCTCCTCTTCCTTGGAATAAACCAAGGTATCATCAAAGAAGACAAGCACAAAATCATCGAGATATGGTCTAAATATGTCCTGCATTAGCATGTTAAAGGTGGTAGGGGCATTAGTCAATCCAAAAGACATTACTGTGAATTCAAAATGACCATATCTGGTGTTGAATGTTGTCTTAGGAATATCCTCTTCTTTGACACGGATCTGGTAGTATCCTGACCTCAAATCAATATTGGAAAAGATTTTTGCTCCTTGCAATCGGTCAAGTAACTCGTCTATCCTTGGGATAGGATATTTATTATTGATGGTTACTTGGTTCAGGCCTCTATAATTGATGCAAAGGCAAAGTGTACCATTCTTCTTCTTTTGGAACAAGACTGGAACCCCCCAAGGAGAACTGCTGGGGCGTATGTACCCTTGGTCCAATAGCTATTTAAGTTGTTCCTTTAACTCAATAGCTTCAGGAACAGACATCTCGTAAGGCCTTTTTGCGACTGGTGCAGCTTCTAGTATTAGCTTAATCTCATGATTCACTTCCTTGGGTGGTGGTAATTCAGTCAACTCTTCTAGGAACACATTCACATGCTCTTTTAGCCATGATGGTTCCTCAATGGAGTCCTCTACCTATTCTGCCTTGTTCAAGTTGATTAGGTAGACAAATAATCATTTTCTTATTCCTTGAGCTATTTGCGTTGTTTTAGCTAGCTGGATCTTTGGTTTACCTACTTCTCATTATGTTGTCACATGCTCGCCTTTAGGATTACGAAAGGAGACTTGTCCTTTCCCACAATGAATGCGAACATCATTGGGGACTAGCCAATCCATCCCGAGTAGGCATTCATGGACTCCTAGATTCATTACCATGAACTTAACGGATGTGGGCTCATTTTTTAGTAGGAATTTCATCTTAGTAGTTTGTCTAGTGCAAGTGATTTCTTGCCCATTTGCTAGTTCAACAAGCAAAGTAGGTGCAACTATAGTGGATATCCCTAATCTTATTGCACAAGCTGGTGAAATGAAAGAGTGAGTGCTGCCACAGTCAACCAGGGGCGAGCTCAAGTAACCTCAACCCTCCAGCTTCAAGCTCCATCCTCCATAGCCACACACGAGATAAAAGAAGAGAAGAGAAGAGAAGAAGAGAGTAGATGATGGAGATCTTCTTCTCCTTGATCCCTCACCCTCACACACTCACTCCCTCACACTTTTACACTCCCTCTCAAGCACACACAAGCCAACAAGAGGGAGAGAAGAAGAGAAGAAGACGAGTCCACTTTGCCACACACAAAAGAATGAGCTCCTCATTCACTTTTCAACTTTATATACAAAACCCTAAATCCCTTTTGGGCAGTCATCCCCTTATTCCCTTTTTTACATGGTTGTTGGCTATGGCCTAGGCCCTCTTTCCCATTGTCCTTCTATCTTCCTACCGCCCATCGACCTTTACAATTTGCACAGGAGGGAGCTTGGAACTCTTTTACAATAAGTTTTAGGAGGCGCCTTGATTTCAAAAATGTACTTTTTCTTTTGACTTAGCTTTTGAGGCCGCCCTTGTGCTTTCGGCCATTTCCCTTCTTCTTCTTCCATTGTGTCTGATTTCCTTTTGGGTCACCTCTTTTAGGTCCCGGCTTGCATTTTTTCACTTTTCATGCTTTCTTCTTGTGTTGAGGTTAACATTACCCCCCTCCCAACCTAGTGCTAGCCCCATGGCACTGATGGGTGGAAGGTCGAACGGGTGTAGCCAGATGGCTTTTTTGAGTTTGTATACAAGCTGTTTGCGGGGGGTTGTGTTAGATGGACCGGCCCTTGGAATTGAAGATATAGTTGGGGCAAGTCCCTCTTTGACGCTAACCTTCAGTGGATCTGTCCCTTGAAATTGAAGATCGTGTTGGGGATCCTTCTTGGAGAATAGTGAATGGGCGGCTCCATTTTTGAAATTGACAATGGTGTTGGATGGATGCCTCCTCTTGCCTTCTGAGGTTGCTATGACGTGAGCTTACCATGGTTTTTCTTTATTCCCTTCAAGTTGCCTTACCCCTTCACCTATGCCACTATAGACTTCCTTACATGCACAAGAGGAAACCCAACACTTTTTATGAATTACATTGTGCCTCACACTTTCCTTGTGAGAGCCTTGGGAGGTGCTCCCTCACCCTTAAGAGATCCTTGCTAGAATATTTGGAGCTTTCCTTCATTGTGGAGAGAGCATCCTTCATCCTTGACAAGACCTCCCTCATCCTTGAGAGGACCTCACCAAGTAGTTGGAGCTCCCCCAAATTTTTTGAGCTTGCCTTCTTCTACACTGTTTCGAATGAGCTTCTTCATTCACTTTTTGACTGGGGTTGCCTTGGTCTACCTTTGATTTGTTTTGATTGCATGGTGATATGTTGTATATAAGATTACCCCTCTCCTAGATGAGTGCCAGTTCCCTGTCACTTGCGGTGTTGAGCTGATGAAGAGTTCACGAGTGAAAAGGGCAATTGTGTGAGTCAATGATGATGGGGCCTCGTGGGGATTGGTTTTGGGGAGAGGTTGATTAACCGGTTGAGGTGGTGGGGGCCAAGAATGTATTGCATGGATGATGGGGCCTCCAAAGTTGGTGGGTTGCAGCCTTTGTTTGTACTTGAAAAGAAAAGAAGGTGCACTACCTAGGGGTGTGTCTGCTTTACTGTGTGGTACATTGTGCTTGTGCTAATGGAACTGGGAGTTGGGTTGAACTGAACCACATGAAAGCCTATGTGTTGTCCCACACTTGAGGACCCAGTTCATGCATTGTTGCAGGTATGGTGCGTGACTTAGAGATACGGGTCTAACCAGGTGAGTGTAACCTCCCTCAGTATGTCCTACCCTTGATGTGCCCTAAGCATGATGCGGGGAATCAAAATGGGCTTGGGGGTTAGAGACGGAGCTGGCCGACCGAAGCCACTAGATGTTGCTAACTTGAGGACCCCTAAGTGCAATGTCTGTGGCCTACATGGAGCGAGATCGTTTGGTTGCTCTTTTTGTGATTTCCTTTCATGATCTCTTATTCTTTTCCTTTGCTTTTCTCTTTTCTTTGTATTTTCTCTCCTGGCTCGTTCTTTTCTTTTCTTCTTCTTCTCCTTTGCCTTCATCTTTGTCTTTTTTTTTTTGCCACACATTCATTTACCCATAGACTAGATATTTTGGCCGGCAATGGAGGGGAAAAAGAGTGGTGGGGGCATCCTTGTGGTAAAACCCTCCCCTTAAGGAGCCTCTGCTTGCTGCTCCCTTTCAAAAGTTGGCCATGTGTCTTCAATTAGCCTTCACCTCTCTTCTCCTCTATGCTCTGGTGGCTCTGCTTCTGTGGGCCCTGCAATTTGCATTTGGTTGTGTAGCCCATGCCTTAGAGCCCTGCGGGTGATCTCTAGCTTTTTCTTTAAGGACTCAACAACCTCCTCTTTCTCAGATTGTGTGGCATTCAAGAGAGTGCAGAGGAAGGCACGTTGTTGGGCTTCCAAGGTCACATGTGCAGTCTCTGCCCTACTCTTTGCTAGCAATTTGTCACCTTCTGCGCAAGCTCGTCAGTGCGCTAGGGTGCTCACTCTTTCTTGCCTCTGATTCACCCAATCATCAACTTTTTTCCTCATATCTTCCAGGCTTTCATTGTGCTTGCAAGCTAACACCTTTAGTTGTTTCTCTTGTTCTTTGATTTCTCTTTCCAAGCATTGCTATTCTTCAAGCTCTAAGGCTAGCCTTTGTTCCAGATTTGCCATATGCTTTAGGTGCCATCAGCCTCTCTCTTCTTCTATTGCTGCTAGTTGTTTTGCGACATCTCATATTTTTTCATTTTCTTTTTGCAGCTCTTTATACAGTGCCACTAGCTCATCAAAATTGCATTGTAGGCTCATAAGGCTGTTTGCTTCTGCCACGAGTTTTGCTTGCCATTTCTCATCTTCTCCTCCCTTGGCCTCAAGCTTCTCTTTTAGCTCCTTGATCTCTCTTTGATAAATGGCCACTTAATGGGTTCTTTCTAACTGAGAGGCTGCCATTGTCTCCCTTTCGGCCTCGAGCTTAGCCATGGCTATCTTCTTATCTTCCTTTGCTCGTTCCAGCTGTGATAGGAGTTCCTGCATATAGGCATCATAGGTTTTTGACAACGGCAATGTAGAGGGACTAGTGGTTGTAGATGCCTCTATCTTCGGCCATTTGAGGACCCGTCTGGATTTTGCATTTACAGCTACCTGTCTTCTTGCTCCCGTCCCAGGGGTTCCGGCACTCGTACCTTGAGTTGCCTCTTTGTTGACCATGAACTGCACCCATGCAACAAGGTTGCTAGCACCTACTATGGTAGAGGAGTCTCGGGTGGGTGCAATGATCGAGGTGGCGGGTAGTAGGACAGTTGGGATAGGGTGGATCAAATCCTTGCCCTTTTCCTTCGTCATGGGGGGCAGCAAGTTTTTGGGTGCCTTGGAGCTTGTGCTTGGACCTTCGTGTCAGGGTGGGCTCATGGTTGCCAACTCTTCTTGTCTTAAAGGTTGCTCCAGTGAGAGGCGGATAGCGAGAGCTATGACTTCTTCCTCCTTCTTCCCAAGCTCTGCCTCTTCCTCCTTGGATCCTCTTTCTCTCATCCTCAGCTCTTCTCGATTCCTCTTTTATTCTCTTTTCCTCGTCCCTTTCTTCTTTCTTTTGTCGTTCTTTTGTGCATTTGGACTCGCTTTGTGATTTGTGTAGGTTCGTTTTCTCCTTCTACTTTCTCTCTTCTTTGGCATTCTTCTTCTGCAGAGTCTCTCTCTTTAACTTCATGGCCCCTCCTTGGCCAAATTGGGCTTGTTGCTCTCCTTTGTCCTCACTCATAGTCCTTTCAATGGACTACCCTTGTCCTTAGTGCAGAAGGGACCTGCCCGTCATTTTATCAACTAGCTCACCTTCTTATGCTTTCCCTAGTGCTTCTCTTATGATGACTGTCAAGATTCATTTGAAGCCAATGGTGTAGGCCTTTGAGGACGACAATTTCCTGGCTTTAGAGGCCGGGGACTCTCCTCTTAAGGGTCTTTTGTCGGGTGGCTAAGGCTTTTGCCAACGTATGTATCATCTTTCTCACGAAGCCATTGAGGTTTACCTTGTCGAAGGATTGGGCAATAATGCTTTCCAGCATTGGTACGTTGATTATGTTCATCAATTCATTATACCATTGATTGGAGAATAGAGTATACACCATTTTGGCCTAGATTTGCACCTCAGGGTTGGGGATGTTGGCTAGGTTGATGCTATCATTTGTGTGGACTATCACATTGTTCATCCCTAGTATATCGTACACATCTCGCTTTGGCCATTTTTCCACTTTGTTTGGTAAGGCCTAATGCTTTTTCCACCAACTTTGGAGCCAACTCAATCTGGACTCGTTGGGTTTCTTCTTCTTCTTGCATGGTGACAGTGCTGCGGTTCCTACCAAAGGTCCAGAGGAACTTTGCACACTTCTTGTAGTCAACAGCTTGTCGAGCTGCCTCCATGTACTTTTGCAGATGACATTGTTTGACAATCTGCTTCACTGTTTGTTCCTTCATGGAGACATCCTCCAAGTTCAAGACATGCCTGAACTTGAATTGGTTAAAGGCCCTTGTTTCCATGGAAAGACCGTATTTTGCTTTCTCTTCTTCGAAAAATAGCAACTTGCTGGCTTTTTCTTAGCCTGCCATGCTGGGTACCTATCATGAACCCATGTTTACCATTAGTGCTTTTCACAATAATTATTTGCAAAGGAAAAAGATCACATGCTTGCAAAATTGAAAAGGCTTAATTATAGGATAAAACTTCTCCCTCAAGTAGTCCATACATCCCAAAGTTTATGACCCTTTTTCTTAATCGTGAACTGGTTTTAATTTGTTTCCATTTGTTTTTGGGTTTCATTCTTATTTCCACCTTACCCCCTCCCCTTGGGAAAGAAGAAGAATCCTTCCTAGGATTATAGTTAGGGGTTAAGGGCGTTCCACACATGGTTACTATGTTTACTTTTGCACGAGCCAATGATAAAATTTGGGGTTTTTGGTTGGGCTTGACAGATTCACAGATGTTGGGTGCAACTTTGGTTGTGATTATGGTTGCAGTTTTGGTTTTGCTGTACTAGGCATGGCTAGTGTGTGCGGTGGGTAGCACTCTACTAGATATGCGGGCGACAATCGATGTACTAACACGACAAGGTTGAGGTGGTTTAAAAGTGGTGAGCACTACGGTTTTGGTTGATAGACTTGTTGAGTCTTGGGTTTAGGTTTTGGAAGGATACTGGGCCCTAGAGTGAGAGGCTTGAGTGATGCTAATGCTTGATTCATCTTGATGCTTTGTGTGGTCAAGTTTGAGGGTGGCGTTTGAGTAATATCTTTGGTCATCTTGGATTTAGGTACCCAAATCTAGGTATTTCCCTCGTAATAGCCTTGTTCTTGCAACAAGGTCTTGGGAACCCATGACGGCTTGACCATTCGTTGAGGCCTGTAGTTTCTTTTAGGCCTCCTAGGTTTCAAGGGAAGGTTCCTAGCCTTGCAAGTTCATGGTTGGGTGCTCCTAGGTGGTGGTCTTGGATGTTTCAATAACCATTTGAACTGGTGTTCAAGGGTTTTAGCTTTGTGGTAAGGTAGTGTTGAGGTTTGGCAGGGTGTGCTGAATCATGATCCCCCTTTTGGGGCTTGATGGTGGCTTTCTCTATCACTGGCTTTGCGGACTACGATGGAGTCGTGTAGCCGTTGCTGAAGGCTATGATGATTCATACATTGTCGATGGCCAAGTGAATATGTTCTGACTAGTAGTTGACATTACAGTGAGCCTACTTCTTAAAGGTTTGTCCTACAATGATTTCATGCCTGCATCTTTTGTGTTTGGCAACACATAAAAGACCATGGGTAAGCTTTCAGACTCAATAGAGACTGCAACTTTCCATTTTCCCGGAAGTGCATTTGCTTGCCTCCCAAACGGGCTAAGTTTGGCATTAATGGGCTGTAACTGTGGTTTGCCAATTTGAGGCCAATGATTGTGAGTCAAGATATTAAAGTCAACGCCTTCATCAACTAATGCATCAATGACATGTGTTTGTTGGGCTGTAATGGTCATGCGCAAGTAAGCCAGCTTCCTCATCCTCATCTTCGATTGCCGTAATGGTAGCTCTTATATATTGACATGGGCTTCTAGCATCGGGGGTTCGTGAAGTGGATGCATGGGGGGGTAGTACTTCTTTATGTAACTGCGATTAAAGAAGCCTATGCCCTCACATTCTAGGTTTTCGAGTTCCACATTACTAGTTTGGCTTATGTTGCAAATTTTGAAAGATCCTAGCTCCCTAAACTTCATTTTCTACTTATGTCCATTGACCAAGTACAATAGTACCAACTCATCGTGTTTGAAATCTTGTTGCTTGATGTGTTTGTCAAACCGGCTGCATTGTGCCTTTTCATAGATTAGTGCATGGGTGGCTAGAAGCTGAGTTTTTGATAAGCGCCCTAGCTCAACTAGATGTTTTGTCCAAGCTTCCTTTCCCTCCACCTCACTTGAATAACAATTCTCAAGCTAGGAACGAAGAATTCGACAGGTAGAATTGCCTAAATTCTGTAGGTCAACATGAAGGGGGTTTGTTCCATATCCATTTTATAGGCTATCCAATAGACCCATAAGGCTGCCATTAGCTTGTTATCCCAATCGTTGCACAAAGTCAAAACTACCTTGGTCAAGATGTTTACTAGAATCTTGTTTGTGGATTCCACTTGGTCGTTAGCCTGAGGGTGGTAGGGTGAGGACTTCCGATGGATGATCAGGAAGGTGGACAAGAGATGGGCAATCACCTCATTGATGAAGTGTATGCCTTGATCCCTTGACAAGTTCGATGGGGCAACCAAATCGAGAGATTACCTGCTCCCATAAGAACTTAGTAGTGGTTCATGTATCATTCTTTCTAGTGGCTCGAGCTTCCGCCCACTTTGTGAGATAGTCGGTGGTGGCCACAATGATGTACTTGGCTTGCGAATATTGAGCTACAGGACTAGTAGGCCCGATGAAGTCAATGCCCCATTTCTCGAATGGTTGTCTTGCAATGATGGGACTTAGCTCCATTTTTTCCTTGTGAACTGCAACCTTGGTCCATTGGGACTCGTCACAATGTTTGACGAATCATGCCACATGTTGGAAAAGTGTCGGCCACCACAATTGAGACTATAGCACCTTGCCGGCTGTCGTATCTCCATTGAATTGTCCTTTTGCAATTCCATCGTGTGCCTCAACTAGTACGTCGTGCATTTTGTGCTCACACACACATCTCCACAGCAATCTGTCTTGCCCTAGTCGATAAAGTTGGCTTGCTATTAACTTGTAGGGTTGGATTTTGAGAATGAGTCGCCTCAGTTGGGCTTTTTCTATAGGTGGTCAAGTTGTCCATGCTCAAGCACTTGGATTATGTCATCTGCCCCTAGTATGGCATCAAGTTAGCTCTAAATAGATCTCTTTTGCTAGATAAGGTGAATAGATGTGCATATGGCAATTCGTCTCCATTAGCTTCTCCCGTGGGTATGCGAGACATATGATCAGCCATTTAGTGTTGCTTTTCCTTATGCACAATGATGGAGAAGTCAAATTCGAGAAGCAAAAGTAACCATCGAGTTATGCATTCTGTAGCACAGGGTTTATCTACTAGATATAGCAAGGCTTGATGCTCAACAAAGAAAATAAAGGGCATAGCCAAAAGATGCTACCAAAATTTCTTCATGGCAAACACCATTTCTAGCTATGTTCCAATCTGGGGCTCTTAAGATTGGTGTAGTGGTTAGAGCCTTCTTCAATTCCTCGTATGCGTGTTGGCATTCCTCGGTCCATTTGAATATTATCAGTAGCTTGTATAGGGGTCTAGCAATCAATGCATAGTTTAGCACCGATAGTACCCTGTATGACTAAGGAAGCACTGAATTCCCTTGTAATCAGTTGGGGGTGGAAGATCGACAATAACCCTGACTTTCGAGAAGTCAGTGGCAATGCCATTTTTGGACACCACGTGTCCTGCATCCGTGCTTTACCCAGAACTGGCATTTCAAGGGGTTCAATGAGAGACGATATAGTCTACATCATTCAAAGACTGATTGGAGTTTGTTTAAATGTTCCTTCTAGTTGGAGTGAACAGACAAGTCATCAAAGAAGACCTCTAACTCTTTCCTAAGCATGTCTATGAATATTGTACTATAAGGCTCCCTGGCCTTCCTTCTTGCATCGTATGCCAGTAGATGGATGGATGCACAATTGCACCATCAATTGCACACAAGGCATATACCCTTTACACACATGATAGTGAGGATAATATCAATGGGTTTCAGGAACGAGGGGTTGCCCTCCTAAACTATCAACAGAGCGTGAGATAGAGGGGGGATTGAGCGTGACTGATGTTTCCTCAAACAATTATTAAGAGGTGTAGATTGAGGGACGTTATGACACTTGGCATTAGGTATGTTCTCATTTCCCTATGCACATACGGGATGGGTTTCTGCCATCACCCCAGGACACATCACCTTGTTCTGTACACTACACTACAAGGCTTCCTAGTCTTCGTGCTTGTATCTATGCCAGATGAGGTGGGATGCACTAATGCACCATCAACTATGCACACTGGCATACTCACTTTGAACCATCTCCCTTGTCGATTTCTAAACCGGGTGTGAGATTGGGCTTCCATCATTTTTCAATCGAGTGATGTCCGTTGTAGGGAGAGTGAATGTTCTTTCATTCCATTTGAGTGACTGTGAGAGCCGAGTGCAATATCCTTTGCCATTGACGATTTCCCATGATTTCCTCAGCAAATCTACCTCCTTGGATGCTACTGCTTGGTCCTTGCCAGGTTGGATGTGTGATGTGAAGATTGTAAAAATTACATGACGTAGCGAACAGAATTTGAGAAAGAGATAGAGATAGAGAATACACAATAGATAAGAGGAGAATTAGAAAATTTCTTTAGCTCTAAACAACTGATATAGAGATGGCTCTGTCCACCCATGCGCTTCCACAGTGAAGCTTAGATGGTGATCTAGACAAAAGATAGGTGAAGAGCTTAACGCTAGCTGGAACAACTCTGACTAGGTGAAAGATAGATGATCGATGGCTATGAAGGGGTTTAGCTTTTACAGCCCGTAAAGGCGGTTAGGTCGTCATGACCGGCCTACCATATGAGCCTCCACTAGTTGGCCAAAATAGGGGCCCCTTTTAATTTCATTACCCCACAACTCGATGCAATGTGCCTCGAGTTGCTACCAGCTCAACTACTTAGTCCAACCCAAAGATTAGATCCACAATGGTCACCTTTTTGCCATCCGGTCACATAGATCTCATCTGATATACAAGTCAGGACTCAACCAATGTCTGGGCTCACATTTGGCTTCTCCTCATAATGGGGGCCTTACAACTTTCAGCACCATGGATCATTGGTGGCACCTTATGAGGGTGGGTAATTGAGCATATCTAACACCCTCCCTCCCCTTAATGTCCACCCATGGGTGAACTATCTCCTTGGCCCAATGCCGAGTCTCTAAAGATGAACTTGAAGCAGATCCTTCGTAAGTGCTTTGGTGAAGATATCCGCTTCATTATCCTCTGTTGGACAGCAAACTAGTTTCACTATCCCATCCTCCATCAAATCATGTACATAGTGATACTGGATCTCTATATGTTTCGTGCGTGCATGAAACACTGGATTTTTGGCAATGGCAATGCAACTTTGAATGTCACATCTCAGTACATTTGGTTCTTCATCCTGCACTCCCATATGCCATTGGATCCTTCTCAACCATACTACTTCACAAGCAACAAAACAAGCTGGCTTGTACTCTGCTTTGGTAGAAGACAATGCCACTTTTGGGGTGGCTGCTTCTTACTAATCCAAGAGAAAATTCGTGAACCCAAAGAGAAACAATAACCAGAAACTAACTTCTTGGAATCACTGTCTCTTGCCCAATTTGAGTCACAATTCCCCATAAGAGAAGTTCTGGAACTATATGTGATACCATAATCAACTTTCAAGTATCTAAGTATTGGCATCCCAGCCTTCCAATGACTCTCATGGGGTTTGTTTGAGAACCTTCTCAAAACACCAAAAGCAAAACTGATATTTGGTCTGGTATTTTACATAAGTAGGTCAGACTGTCGACCATCCTCCTGTACCTCCCAATGTCTGCCAGTTTTGATGTATCCTCAATGGATAACTTTGTGTTTACCTCCATAGGTGTAGCTATCTTCTTACACTCGGTCATGCCAAATGCCTTTAAGACCTCCCATGCATACTTTTTCTGAGAGATGAAGATCTTTCCTGGCTCTTGCCAGACTTCAATTCCCAAATAATAGTGCAGCAAGCCCAAGTCTGTCATTTCAAACTTAGAAATCAAAGCCTTTCAAGTTTGGTTGATCATATCTTCATAGTCACCTGTAATAAAAAAGTCGTCCACATATAGGACAATCACTCTACAAACTTTTTACCATCCCTGTAAACATACAAGTTAGCATTTGAGGCACATCTTTTGAAGTTTAAGCTTAAAAAGAACTTATCTATCCGCGGGTACCATGCTTTGGGGGCTTGTTTCAGCGCACACAATGCCTTCTTCAGCTTACACACTTTGTTCTCAGAATGGAGGGGCTCAAACACTGGTAGCTGAGCCACGTACATCTCCTCCTTGAGGTCACCATTTAAGAATGCTGACTTAACATCCATTTGATA
Source organism: Lygodium microphyllum (assembly GCF_053477565.2). Lineage (NCBI taxonomy): Eukaryota > Viridiplantae > Streptophyta > Polypodiopsida > Schizaeales > Lygodiaceae > Lygodium > Lygodium microphyllum. The sequence continues at coordinate 17,296,937 of NC_141164.1, forward strand.
AACTGGCCATTGCAAGTACTGTGCGAATAGTGGTCATTTTGGCAGTTGGGGCAAATGACTCTTGAAAATCAAACCCTTCAACCTGTGAAAATCCTTGTGCAACCAGTCTAGCTTTTGTACTTTTCTAAGGTACCACCAGCCTTGTACTTTACCTTCCAAAGCCACTTGGTGCCAATAACCTTCCGCTTTGCTGATCGATAGCTCCCAAGTGTCATTCTTCATTATGCTATCATACTCGGCTTACATAGCTGCCATCCATGCTGGATCTGCAAGTGCTTCTTCTAAGTCAGTTGGCTCCTTTACTTCTCTCATAATCTCAGCCATCAAGGCTATATTGACTATGTGAGCAGAAGCCCTCCTTTGCTCCTCTATTCTCTGAGACCTCCTTGGTTTGTCTGCCTTCTCCTCAATAGATGTGGGCATAGGATTATTGTGGTCACAGAGCTGCTTCACCCAACGCAGCAATGGCTTTTCCGGTGAGGTGATGTCAGGTTGGTGAACTTTTTCCTCATCATCTGAAGATGATGCTTCCTCCTCCTTAAGGTTAGCTGCTCCTTGAACACCACATCACGGCTCGCAATGATCTTCTTTGCCTCTTGGTCATATAATTTGTAAGCCTTTTGCTCATCACTATAACCCAAGAAGATACATTTTCTACTTTTCGATGGTAACTTGTTTCTCTTCTCATCTGGAATATGTGCATAACATTTACATCCAAAAATTCTGAAGTGTGAGATATATGGTTTCTTACCAGTGTAAGCCTCATGAGGTGTTTTTCCCTTGAGAGCCCTTGTGTAGCTCCGATTAAAATGTAGACTGCATTATTAATAGCTTCAACCCAAAAATGGTTAGGCAATCCCTTTCCCTTTAGCATGCATCTTGCTATCTCCACAGTGATGCGATTCCTCCTGCGTTTCACAACACCGTTCTACTGAGGTGTGTAAGGCATCATCAATTGACGCTTGATCCCTTTGCTCTTGCAAAAGTTTCTTTGAGTTGAACTCACCACCACCATATGTTCTAAATTTCTTCACACTTTTCTCTATTTCATTCTCAATAAGTGTTAGCCATTCTTTAAACTTACCAAAAGCTTGAGCCTTATCATGAAGGAAGTACACCCAGATCTTCCTACTGTAGTTGTCGACAATCAACATAAAATAAGAAGATCCCCCCAAGACCCGTGTAGGCATCTTTTCGCACAAGTCAGCATGCACCAACTCTAGAGAAGCATGTGCTGTGTTTTTGCTTTCTTGTGGAAATGCCTTTCTCTATTGCTTGCCCATCATACAAGCTTCACATGGTTCCTTGAATTCAGTCATTGCAGGTAGATGAGCAACCATACCTTGCTTGTGCATCTCCTTCAACACTGCAAATCCAATGTGTCCAAACCTTTCATGCCAAAGCTTACTTGTGCCCACTCCAATGGTGGCTACAAGAGCACTTAGCTCATATAGGTTGTTCCTTCTTTCTCCTTTCCAACAACTTTGACATCACTGTCAAGAATTTTTGCACATGTCTTCTTGAACCTCACTTCATGACCAAGATCAGTTATGGCAGCAATTGATAACAGATTTCTCCTAATTTCAGGAACATACAACACATTTGAAAGCTTTTTGACATCACCATTTGTAGCAACAAATGAAATAGTACTTGTGTCTACAGCAGGGCATTTTGCATCATTTCCAACCGTCACAGTGATGGATTCTTGTAGAGGCTGCATAGAACTGTATAGACCTTTCTTGTTGGTCATGTGACGGGAGGCCCCACTATCCAACACCCATGAGTCAGTGGTAGATTCTTCTTGTGCTGAGGAGCACACCTCCTCAATGGTTGCCATGAATAACTCCAACTCTGCTTCAGCTGTATTGCTGTCTCTTTCCCTTTACTTTTAAGGGTACCATTCTTTTTATCTGCCTTCTTGATACGACAATCTGCGATTGCATGTCCTTTCTTCTTGCAGTAGAAGCACTCTCCTTGAAACTTCTTCTTATTGCCCTTCTTCTTTTTGTCACTATCATTTTTGGTGGAGAAACCACCTTTGGCTTTTGCATTGGTAGAGAATGCAACATCTCCATTGTTGCTTCCTTCTCAAGCTTTCAGCCTCAACTCCTCCTCCAGTAATAATGTACAAAACTCCTCAAAACTCAAAGCTTGAGGTCTCACCTGATTATTAAGGACAGTTACTAGTCCATCAAACTTTTGTGGACAAATCCAAAGACACCTCCTCACTAGCTCCTCGCTAGTATTTTGTATCCCAGCGCAGCACCAGTCATCTGGTCGCACAGATTTTTAATCCGAGTGATGAATGCTTCAGCTGTCTTTCCTTTAGCAAACTTCTTCGCTGCTAGTTGATTCTCTAAGTTTTGAATCCTTGTTTGGTTTCGTGTTTCATACTGACTCCTCAGTACATTCCAAGCCTTTGATGCTTTGGTTGTATGCTGAATCAAAGTCAGAACAACTTGTAACTAAGGCACACAATGCATCTGCATTCCTTCATTTCCAAGCTCGTAGAAGATCTGCATTCGGAGGAATCATCACACTTAGGATTTGATGGGTTCGGGGTAGGCTGTGGTTCTACATCAGTCCCTGGCATAGTCTCCAAAAGCTCATAAGAATCAAGGATAGTTGTAATTTTGAACTTCCACAAGGTATAGTTTATACCATCTAACTTTCCTTCGCTGAAGGTTGGTGGACGAATCCTCAATGTTTGAATAGCTAGTACAGTAGCACCACCTCTTGCATTGCTTCCTGATGCACCAGAATCGCTTCCGGAAGACAACTTTGTTCCTCTTTGCTGTTGAAGCCTTTGCCTCTTGTGCACTCTTCAATCCCTAGAGCCCCCTGGTCTCTGATACCATGTAAAGATTACACAGCACAGTGAGACAGAATCTAATAAAGAGATAGAGATAGAGAGTACACAACAGATAAGAGGAGAATTATATATTTTCTTAGCTCCAAACAACTGATACAGAGATGGCTCTGTCCACCCGTGTGCTTCCATAGTGAAGCTTAGATGGTAATCTAGACAAAAGATAGGTGAAGAGCTTAAGGCTAGCTGGAACAACTCTGACTGGGTGAAAGATAGATGATCGATGGCTATGAAGGGGTTTAGCTTTTATAGCCCATGAAGGCGGTTAGATCGGCATGATCGACCTACCATATGAGCCTCCACTAGTTGGCTAGAGAATATTACAAGGAATATTCCCTTTACCGTCGAGCCGGAGACACTACCCCAAGACCCCTGCCAAGGGGCTGTTGGCCCCCTTGGGGCCCCCCAGCCAGGGGCTGCTTCCGCAGCTCTCGGACCCCAAAATAGGGGCCCCTTTTAACTTTGTTAGCCCGCAACTCAATGCAATGTGCCTCGAGTTGCTACCAGCTCAACTACTCAGTTCAACCCAAAGATTAGACCCACAATGGTCACCTTTTTGCCATCCGATCACATAGACCTCATCTGATATACAAGTCAGGACTCAACCAATGTCCGGGCTCACATTTGACTTCTCCTTATAATGGGGGCCTTACAACTTTGAGCACCATGGATCATTGGTGGCACCATATGAGGGTGGGGCATTGAGTATATCTAACAAAGACACTTTGGTACCTCCTACAATCAACTACGATATAACATGTGCCATCGACAATCAACTTTAATCCTCGACAACATGGGCCAAGTTTTTCTAACCCTACACCTTTTGTTTCTCAATGATGGTCATGTTGTAAGTATGGAGATGTCAACGATTATTCTGATGTGTGGTTAAGGTCTTAAGTGTGGAGACGCATCCCTATGCGTTTATGTTGCATATCCTTATGCATCTACCATGATCTAATCATGCATATATGCCATGTCCTAAATTTACTCTGATGGGGTCCCTTCCACACCCACCCATCCTCCTTCACCCTCTTCCCAAGGATGTTCCTTCTCCATTTCCCTTTATCCCTTGTTTTGATGTTTTTTCATGTGAATGCATTCTCTAGTCACTAGAACCCCCATCCACCCTTATAGCCCTATTTGTCCCTTCAAACTAACCACTTTTCCTTTTTACAACCCCCTATTCCAAGCCACGCATCTTGAGTTATTAATTTTTATGTCCATTTCACGTTTATCCATGCGAATGTGATCTTTTTCATATCGAAACTGCAATTTGATGAGCCAAGCCTACCCTACACCTTCCCATGGACATTTTTCCTTTTTATTGCCTATCATCTGATGTACGGTTTGCATGTTATTAATCTTTCTGTAAATTTGGGTCATTTTGTGTGTGTTTTTTTACTATTTTTCCAAGTGAAACTACCTTAATTACTCCTGACTTTAAATTTGATTACATAGCCATGTTTGGATTGCTCCCTTCTTGATTCTCCTTTTGTCCCCATCATGTCTCGGCTTATCAATTTTATTTTATTAAATTTTATGTACATTTTATGATATTTTTTCTTCTTTTTTCCATCTGAACTCCCCCTATAGAATTTGATTGAGAAACAAATAGGTGTGCAAATTAAGATTTGAGGTCAAATGGAGGGAGAGAGTACCTCTCCAATGAAGTCAAAAATTTTCTAAAATAGCATGGAATTCAGAGGCAGTTTACCTGCAAGTATATTTCACAACAAAATGGTATTGTTGATAGGAAGTATTCACATTGCAAAAATTGCACAAGCCTTGATGGGGTTGAAAAGAACATGCCTCGTAATTATTGGGTTGAAGTTGTCTCTTCCCACCCACCGCCCACTTGACTTCTCCCCCACGCTGATGTTGCAACCACCCCCCACTCGTTGGACTTCTCCCCCCCGTCAGCATTGTGACCCTCCCCCCCCCCCAAACGTGTTGTGGTTATCACCATCGCCCGCGCCAAGTCCAGCTAGCCCCCCGCTCACTCTCCTGCCCACTGCCACTCTCGCAAACCCCCCTCCACCCTAGCTGCCCACTGTTCCCTTTCCCCCACCCCCACCATAACCCCCTTCCCTCCCCCCCCAACCCCCTTTGACCCTCACAGACATAATCCCCATTCCCCCTGCCGCAAACATAACCCCCCTTCCCACCCCCCCATAATTCCACCCCCGGAAGAGTAAAAGAAAAAAAACACCAGACCTCCCCGTCGGTCCCCTTTCCCACCCCACACCCTCCGAGCCCCCCTTGCTAATCCTCGGTCACATGTTCTGCCTCCCACCTCCTTGCTATCCCTATGTGGAGTCATTTTTGTGGCCATTTATTAATGAATTCTATGAAGAATATGAAGAAAATGATGGATTTTGTTATTAAAGCCGTGGGAGAATTGTTTCTATGAAGCTATGTGAAGATTTTTGTTCCTGGTGTTGTTTTCTTTGTTGAGATAATATAAAAGATGAAAGAGATGGTTGTTGATGATACAAGATAGATTTTCTTGCAGTAGAAACCCTATTTTCTTGGTGTTCCTTTTGGGGCTCCAGCGTTTCAAGCGAACACATATGACTACCTCCCACGTAGCTGACACACCTTCGATCATACTGGGGTGTAGTGATCTTACCTTGATGCCCAATCAAGTTGCCTTCTCCCTCAACCACACCAGTAGCTCCACGATTCTTGATGCAAGCTCAAGTAACCTCAACCCTCCACCTTCAACCTCCATCCTCGATAGCCATGCACGAGACAAGATAAGAGAAGAAGAGATTAGATGATGGAGAGCTTCTTCTTCTTGATCTCTCACCCTCACACACTCACTCCCTTACTCTCACACTCCCTTTCTCAAGCACACACAAGACATCAAGAAGGAGAGAAGAAGATGAGTCCACTTTGCCACACACCAAAGAATGAGCTCCTCATTCACTTTTCAACTTTATATACAAAACCATAAATCCCTTTTGGACGGTCATTTCCTTGTCCCCTTTTTTACATGGCTGGCCATGGCCATGGCCATGTACAAAATCCTAAATCCCTTTTGGGTGGTCATCCCCTTATCCCCTTTCTTACATGGCCGGCCATGGTCTAGGCCCTCTTTCCCATTCTCCTATCTTCCTAGCTTTCTTCCTACTGCCCATCGATTTTTACAATTTGCACAGGAGGGAGCCCGGTACTCTTTTACAAAAAGTTTTAGGGGGCGCCTTGCATTCAAAAATGTGCTTTTTCCTTTGACTAAGCTTTTGAGACCGCCCTTGCACTTTCGGCCATTTTCATGTTCTTACTTCTTCCATTGTGTTCGATTTCCTTCTGGATCACCTCTTTTAGATCCTATCTTGCACTTTTTCACTTTTTTCGCTTTCTTCTTGTGCTGAGGTTAACAAAGATCATCTGAGAGCTAGGCGAATCAATCATGGCATCTCTGGCAACCTCTTTGGACTTCAAAGATCAAATCACCAACATCACATTGCATCTTAGAAGCTTCAAATTGTTGATTTTGCTAAGATCCCCTCCATAAAGAGCTCTTCTTCTTAGCCACAACCCTTCTTATCCAATTTAGCTATAAAAAAGAGGCATGGGGAGCCGTTGAGAGCAATCGGAGGAAGGGAGGAGAGGCCCTTCTCAAGAGTATAGAGCAAGAGGGAGTGGGGCAAGAGAAGCATAAGCACGAGAATTTCTCGTCAAGAAGATAAGGAGGATACTCCACGAGCTCTCGAATATAATTCCTTCATCCCTTCTATCCTATTTCCCTATGGAATCAAGACTCTTTTCATTTTTTCAAAATTCTTGGTGATCGCCTTCCCCCCCCCCCCCCCCCCCACTCTGAATTAAATCAAAATTTTGTCAATCTAATTACCCCCGAGCTCCTTTTCCAAATTTCCCTTTCTGCGATCTCGCGATTAATGACCATGGCCCCGAAGAAGAAAGCTACGAAGGTCGTGGAGGAAGGAGCTACCAATAATGCTGTAGATACAATTACTACAAATGGAATGGCAAGTACGGGATTATAAACGAAGCCGCAAATACTATCAACCAAGCACCCGCTATGGATCCTCAAGTACTATTTCTTTTAAATAAAAATAGCTAGCATGCCTTTATCCGATGAACAAGAAACAAAAGCTACAAGCGTAAAATAAGATTTTATTAATCTCTTGCATATAATTTATTTGAGGAATTCTTAATCGTGAATTCTAAGGGGTAACTTGGGTCTATACAAGATGAACCTAAGTGAGTACAAGAAATGTATTATTCCCTAAAAGATTTAATATTTCTGATTTTTGTGTTGATCAAATGAAATCTTTGATGGGTAATCACGAATGCTAATCCTTGGTATATAAGAGACCTTGAGATACAATTGCCAAATGATACTGTTCGTAATTAAACTAACCAAGATTTTCTTTTATTGTAGGCAAAGACCCACGAAACTCCAAGGGAGTTACCCTGAAGTATGAAATTCTTGCTTAAATTCAGTTCAAGCCGATCCCAATATTATTACATTTTGGAAATAAAAGATTTGTCTTGGAAACAAACATGTTAAAAGTTTAAGTGTAATACATTCAAAATAAAGATATTTGTGATTGCAAGCTAGGTACTGATCTTTTCTAAAATCATCAAGCTAAAAGATGGATGATTGAGTACAAATTGCTGACTAAGTCAGTATTTCGATTAGCATAGAATGCTAACTAAGGTAGTGTTCCTAATGGCGCTAGACCTTCCCAAGGCCATTGTGAATAAAACCTACTCTAAGGGGTTTTTCTCTTTTGTTTCTTACTAGTGAGAATAGACCAATCATGATGCGAAAGGTCTTGTCATAGGAAACTCTAGTTAGCAGAAGGAGGTGAGGGTGCCAATGGGGCTTTGGTCAAACACAAACTCCTTAGGCTCTTGCAAACTCTAGTTAACAGAAGGAGGTGAGGGTGCCAAGGGGGTTTTGGTCACAAACTCCTTAGGCTCTTGCAAACTGCTAACTACCCTTTGATTTCTAGAGTGTGTCCTAGAAGTTCCAATACTAGGGGAATGGAACTTGGAGAGAATAATACATTCGAACAATAAAATATTTGTAAAATGTCATTTTTCTGAAAGGAACTATTAAGAAGGAATTAATTTACTTTATTTTTGTGTCGTGAATTAAGGACGTACAATAAATTTGTATTAGGAGATAATTCAAAGAAGTTGTTTTTATATGTTAAACATAAAGTGGCAGGTAATTAGATAACGAAAACTACTCTCTCGAGGGAAGTGGGAGGATGCGGATCAAGACCTATGGCTAGTCTCGGTAAGCCGAGAGCTTTCCTAAAAAGGAATAAAAATCGCACTTGACGGACCATTAGAAAACCAAAAAGTTTGACTTGCATCACTTTAGAATCCACTGATACTAATTAGCCACTAGTAATAGATTTGACTAGGAAAACTCAAGCTGATCCTCGTGGGAGCAGTCAGAACTTCCATTTCGAGGTAGACTCAAGCAATCCTAGTTAGCAAACTCCAAGGATTTTATCAAAATCTCAAACGGCACTTCCTAGGACATCTCTTGATGGGCTACTAAGAAGGGCTACTAAGAATGTACCGCCAAGGAAAGCTCAGGCGGCATGTTACGTATGGATGTCGAAGGTGATGAAAGAGCCCATGCCATAATAATGTTGTAATTGAATGAATCTTTAATTCACCATATTGATCACCTTGCAACTCCAAAAGAGAAATGGGATGAGATCGAGATACTATATGGTGCAAGAGAGAAGAATTCCAAAATCTTCCTCAAAATAGAGTTCCTCACCTTGGAATACAAGCAAGGAGAAGACTTAGGAAAGTTCATTTCCCACATTAAGGGTCTAATGGCTCAATTAACTTCAATCCAAGCTCTGGTTGCTAAAGAAGATGCCATTGTAATACTTTTGAAAGCCATAAGGAACGTCTTTTCAAGTCTTGTCACTACCCTAATAAATGCACCAAATCCTACACTTGAAGGTTCCATTTAGTCTTGTTCAGATGAGGAGAAATGTGCTTAGTTGGTTGTGACTTATAGGCCATGACTTCTATTCATGTGGTGATGTTCGTGAAGGATGTCTATAGATCTTATTGGCCCTGGAAGGTGTTGGGTTATGAATTTTGGATTATTTTATTTGAGCCTTCTTCTATTTAATGGTCTATAACTCTCCAAATCTAATTACGAGAAGTTGAGAAGATTGAAAATAAAGTCGGAATATCACACCCTCTCTTGCAACATACTCTAGTAAGGTAGTTCCACTACTACTATTGCAAAAGTTAGTAGTTCAACTCTATTTATACACATGATAAGGCTTTTTTAGCTATAGTATTGGACAATAAAAGCATTTGGAGGTTAAAAATTGTACATCTAAGATAAGCAAAATATCCCGCATTAATAATAATATCATGACTTCGTACTCATCCAACAACCTTCAACTTGAACCTTCTTCCATATTGATATCTAGAAAGACAACTTGATAGGCACTATCAAGAGAATGATCAAAAGAAAAGTAGCCTAGGACTACATACAATTTTGTGAGAACCATGAGAGTTTATTTGGATAGGCACTCCAATGCCTGGAAAGGAACCTCCAAACAAGAGAGCTCGATCAATTCATGATCAAGGATTAGAAATTGGTGATGATGACTTAAACAATCCTAATACTAATGAATTAACTTTAGATATTGTTTTAATGATTGTATTATGCCGTGTATAAAGTTCAAATATACATGAGACTCTCATTCGTGTGATCTCTATCATATTATTATTGATTACTTGGGATATACTTGGACTCTTGATTTTAGCTCAAATGTAGTATATGTGGACTCATACAATTGGGCTATGTCAACATCTTAGAAAGACAATGTAGCCCATCTTTAAATGCTTGAGAATAGTGATAGTGGATCAAGCACGCTTAAATTTATCAAGACCTAACATTGGGTGGGTTTAAGCTAGTGGTAGGTCTCACTTTTGAAAATAAACTACATTATTATATTCTTATTTCCTTCCTTGGATATCAATGTATAAGAACATGTTGATGAGTTGTCAATTCCTGTAAAGATTCAATCTAAGAAAGTATATGAAGAATTCACTACTTAAAAAAATGACATTAATTTGGAAGAGCTACAATATTGGCTATAGTCTATATATCACTTGAAGATATAGAAGAACACTCTTAGTTCTAGTGTAATTTGGTTTCTAATTATAGTGTAGAAATATTTGATCTTATGTGTTTCTAGTTCTAAATATGCTTGCATCTTCTTTAACCATAAGTATTGCAATCTTTTTCATATTGCTAATACTACGTAAGATGTCTCATTTGTATATTATATGCTAGCTAAAATTTTCAAAGCCTTGTCTAAACTCCTACATATACTATAATGCAAATAAGATTACTATTTCATCATTCTCATTGTTTCCTATATTATTCTCCAACGCTTTATTGGATCAAGCTATATTATTGTGTGTTTTTAATAGCAAATGGATTGTAGCTGCACAAATAATGCTCAATGTGCACATAAAAAGTGGAAAAGAAAAAACCAAGGAGTTTCTTACATTTTAGAACTATGATTAAAGCCATAGATTTGCAACTAGAAACTCCCTCTTTTTTTCCAAAATTGAGTGCATTTATATGTGCCTTTATCAGTCCATGAAAATTGCTCGTGTAATATCTTTTAATTATTATTTTATGTGACATTAAAATTATAGTTGGATTGCAAAGAAAGATGCCTGTAAAATTGTGATTGCCCTTCATTAAATATACCTGAATGCTCCCATGAGTTTTTTTTATGTTATATATTTAAGCTATATTATAGATGCATGTAAGTTTTCTTTTTAGTTCAACAAATGCATTAATGTGCCTATCTATGCGCCTAGTTATAATGTTTTAAAAACGTGTGACTTCAAGGTAGGTTTTACTTTTTTTTGCATACACACTCATACTCACAAAAGCTAGATTTTGAGGGGAGTGTATGTGTGTGTATTAATGCATTCTCATTAATTTGCTCAATTTTTAGCTCCTTGTGTGTGTGTGTGCGTATATCTTACTTTATTTGGATTGTTTTATTTTCTTATGTTTGACACAGAAGAGAGAGAGAGAGAGAGAGAGAGAGAGAGAGAGAGAGAGAGAGAGAGAGAGAGAGAGAGAGAGAGAGAGAGAGAGAGAGAGAGAGAGAGAGAGAGAGAGAGAGAGAGAGAGAGAGAGAGAGAGAGAGAGAGAGAGAGAGAGAGAGAGAGAGAGAGAGAGAAGGGTATGAGGTCTAAACTTAAATATAAACTTATCTATAGAAATATATTATTGAAGCAAAGTTCCATATGCATAAGATAGACATAGGCTAGCTTCAAATATAAACTAGGTATCAACTAGAATCCAAGCTAGGTTATAGTAGTCTACATGTATGCATAAACTAGATATATGCAAGACATGTTGGAGTTGTAAGGAGAATGGAGACTATGCACACGTGCACACACACACATAGAAGATGCTATGTTTGTCATACCTCTAATAGCTTTCTTGTAAGAAACATCTTATTGTCTTATCACTCATAAAGCAAATAATTTGTGTGTATGTATATAGGTAAGGTTAGTGAGTGAGATGGGAGGCCGGCCATATTGACCTTTACCCCAGCAACCTCTCGCTTAAAGGGTAAGGTGCCTTTATGCAGGATAAAAATGAGAGAATGTGTGAGGTATAATACATGTGAGTTACCCTCACCCAATGCCCACTCCCTACAATGTACAAACCTTTTGGAGGGCAACCTTTAGGTGAAAAATTCTGGAGGATTATCATTAGTATGAACTTTGATAAGCCCAACTAGTTTATCCTTGAGCACTTGATGAATGAAATGATAATTCACTTCTATCTGCTTGGTTTTTGCATAAACATGGGATTCTTTGCCAACATGGCGACACTCTAACTGTCACTATGCAATAGTGGCAATCTTCATTGAGGCCTATCTCCCACTAGGTGAGTAAGTCATATGACTTCTTTGCATGCCTCTATGGCTACAATACACTTAGCATCATGGTAGATAGTGGAATGCATTTTTGCAAGTGAGTCATCCATGGATTGTACCACCATACAAGGTAAAAACACATCCTATGGTTGACTTTTTGTTACAGATATTTTGTGCATAGTCTACACCCATGTATCTATGTACACCACTACTACTTCTCCTAAAGCATATGAACATATCTCTTGTAGTCAAGCACCTCAAGTTGTCTTTTATTGCTTTCCAATGCTTCTTTCCAAGATTTGACAAGTACCCATTCACTACTTCCACTACATGCCCAAGTGAGTGACAATCACAACATAGATCAAACTGCCCATACATGATGAACGTGGAATTGTGGCCATTTCAGCCTTCTCTCATTAGATTTGGAAAAACCATCAGCACTAAGTTTCAAATATGGAGACAATGAAGTATTAATTGCCTTCACCCATTCCATATTGAAATGCCACAATACTTTGTTGACATAATCCTTCGGGATAGATGTAGTAATCTTTTTGTTCTATCCCAAAATCCTTTATTTCAAATATTTCTATTAGCCTTTTCTTGAGAGCATCAATTTCTTACTTGTCTTCCCAACAATCAATATATCATTCACATTAGAATCAACACTATCACGCCACCATCTTTAGCCTTTCTAGTCTAAAAGCAATGATCTATCTCACTTCTCTTACAAGCAAGGGATTGGATAAATGAATCAAACTTATTATACCATTCCTTGAGGCTTTCTTTAATCCATAAGGACTCTTTTTTAACTTGCAAATAAGCTTTTCTTTGCTATGTTTCACAAAAACGTCTGATTGCTACTTGTAGATCTCATCATGAAGGTCACCATGTAGAAATGATGTCTTGAATCTAGTTGTACAAGGTATGTGTTATCTTTAGCCACCAAGGCAAGCACAGTGCGAAGAGTAGTGAGTTTCACCATGGGTAAAAGGATCTCATCAAAGTCCATGCCTTTTTCTTGCTTGAAACCTTTGGCCACTAACCTTGCCTTGTACTTTGATTTAGCATACATGTAACCTTCAACTTATAGATCCACTTGGATGGCAAATCATTTTTGCCCTTGGGAGTTGATAAAGAAACTGGCTCCCAAGTCTAATTCTTCGTAATGGAATCCATGTTAAACTATATAGTTTTCTCCCACTTAAGCTGATCATCATGAGTCATGGCCTCTTTATAGCAAGATGGCTCCCCACAATCTATCAACATCACATAGTGAAACCCTAAGGGGCATTGTTAGCCATTGGCTTGACACTACATTTACCCTTAGAATGGTGCATTACCTTAGTTATTACTATTTTCTATGTGAAGCAGCCTATATATGTCTTATGAAGTTTACTGACTCATGAAGTGTAGTTTTGGGGCAGTTGAAAAACGTGACCTGATGAGGCATTTTGTGTGTTCTTCTTGTCTATCTAATCATTGATGATGATTACGCCTGATGTATGGTGTTTCTACCTAATTATGAAGAGGATCTGGCAGTTGGCGCCATCATGGCTAGAATCTTGATCTCATTTGTAGCATGTCTTGTGTGATTTATTCTCTGTTTTTTGATTAGTGGTGCTGAATGTAGTGTATCTATGCTTTCCTATGGTTGGTTCTGAGTTACTATGATTTCTGGGTGTGAGATTAGGTATTTGCTTCATGAAGTATTCTCTGTTCTTTTATGTATTCTGCATAGAAAGGGCAACAACACTTTGGCGATCTTGCCATTGCCTTCTTGGAACCTCTGTGTCAAAACATTATTCAGAATGATAAAGGTTAAGCCTAGATGTTTGAAGTTGCTGCATGAAGCAACAGTTTTCTGCGTGAAGCAGAAGTTTTCTGCATGAAGAAGTAGAACCAGAATAAAGATAATTTAACACTCTTTATGTAGTTTTTATTTCTGGATGCTGAATCATAGTCGAAATAATTTTCTTTGATGATATATATCTGAAAATCTAGTTGCTTCTTGGGGCAGTGGTATATTGCTTTAAGCAGCATGATGCAGGTTACAGGTTTAACTTTGCATTTCTGCATATATGTCAGCGAATTACCCATACCGATCAAATGTTATTCTAACCCGAAGCAAATCCAGAGAATTACGGGAGTTATTGGCAGGACAACAGAGGGAGTTATTGCAGAATGACAGCCGGGAAGCAGGAGGAATTGGCACCCTGGATGAGCGGGAGTTTCCATCTTTTGGAGAGGAGTTCCAGGATGTTGGTACCTCTGTTGGTACCGCTACCGTATATCATTCCCCTGCGTCGTCTACTGAATCTCCCTCAAGTTCTCCTGATGAAGCAAAAGGAGCACTTAACTTAGAAGAGATCTTTCAACTCCTCCGGAAAATGCAGCATAGCGATTACAGCATTTGGTGTTAGGCAGTGCAGTCCTGTTAAGGAGACCAGTGGATATTGCTAGGAAGTCTTTAACTTTTGATCCCTTACCCCCATTGAAGAAGAAGAAGTTCCGAATTATGAATCCTAATCCACCACTTAACCTTAAGGTTAGGGCATCTAAATTCTCAGGGAAGAAGAAAGAAGACCCGGATTGTCATGTCGCTCAGTTCGAGACAAGGTGGGTGGCCAGTGGCTTCAACAATATGTTTGGGGATCAAGTTAAATTACAGCAGTTTGCTGTAACTTTCAAGGGTAAGGCTATGGATTGGTATAGTACTTATGATGTTGGATACTTTACCACATATGTTGACCTTAAAACCGCTTTCTTAAGTAGGTTTAGAAAGCATAAGACAGCTACTACTGATGTGTTGAAAAGGTTGAAGCAGATCAAGCAGAAGACAATGTTAGTGCAGGATTATGCACAGAAATTTAAAAATCTATTAAACAGGTTGAATCAGGAAGATAGACCTTCTATGGAGTTACAATACTCTTATTTTGTTAAGGGTTTGGACAAAGCAATTGCAGCGGCAATTGCTAATGCAGAAATTAGAAACAATAATAGTATAGATTGGTTGGTTGAAGCAGCCCAACGGGTGGAAAAGAGACTTGGTAAGAGTCGATCCAAGAAGAAGAGTAAACATGACTCTTCAGACTCTGACTCTGATGGTTCTGATTCAGAGGATAGTAGTGAGGAGGAAGATACTTCATTAGGGTCTGAGTCGAAAACTGAATCAAGTGACTCAGAGGATGATCGAAGTAAGCGTAGACAAAGGAGATACAAAAAGAAATCCAGGAAAGATAAAACCTCTTCTAGGGATAGTAAGAAGGGGAAAGAGAAAGAGGAAAAAACGGCCTTGGAAAAAAGGTTGGAAAAGAAAATTAAGAAGCAACAGTTGGAGATGGGAGTATTGACAACTTCCAGAAGTGTAAAGCCATGTACCATTTGTCAGAAAGTGGGTCATGAGGCTAGAGAATGCTGGTATAATCCAGTTGTACGGAATGCAAGGCAGTAAACAGCATCTCTAGCGGCACCAGTTAACCAAATTGCACCTGAATTGGCACAACAAAGAGGATTTAGAGGCTTTGGTAGGAAGGGTCAGCCACCTAAGCAATGGGGTACTGACTAGCCAAGGCAGTGGAAGAGGACCTTGCTATTACTGTGGCAGGTAGGGACACATGTCTGGACCTAACTGTGAGTTATGGGTATGCCATAGGGCTGAAAGGGGAATGCAAACCGGGGAGGAGCAATAAATGCAACTGCCAGGACTACCACATGAACAGCAACCATTGGCACCCGAAGCAGTAGTCCTAGTAGAGTTACATGTAGAAGTCATGGAGAGTGAGGCAGTAAGTCATCAAAAGAACCAGCAAGTTTGTGAAGCTATACAGAAAGAAGTGCTATGTAAGGGTGTGTTAAATGTTACTAAGCATGGTGTGTTCAAATTGCATAGTTGTGGAAGATTGTCCGGATGAGACAGCAATTTTGGCCATTACTAGAGAAAAAGCTAAGCAAAAGATTAATTGGGAAGATCAAGAAAAGGCTAGGGAAGTGGCTTCCAATGAAGTTATGAAGTTGCAGAAAAAACAGACTTCAAAATAGTTTAAAGTTGCAGAATTGCCTTATGAAGTTCAAGACAGTCATCTGCTTCATGAGGAAAATCAGAAGGATATGTTTGTGTCAGGAATGCAGTTCAGTAAACACTCACAAAGTTTGAAGCCTTATGAGGCATTGCATGGTTCTCATGAGTTGTTTACTGCACTAGCCAAATCTTCATTACAGTTGACTTTGGAACAAATCCTTGATTTAATTCTAGGGTTTAAAGAAAAGCTTTTAGTTAAGATTATGTCAAATCAGGATGAAGTGTTTAAGCATTATGCTATGGATCGATAGCAGACTTCAGATTGTCAAGCGGTGATTCCCACACAGATGGAGGTGGTAGACTATAAAGTTCCGACTATTCAAGTTGACTATTTGGGTAGCAAGTTTGATGATGTTCTTCTAGATGGAGGTTCTGGAGTTAAAATTTTGCCTGAAGAGATGTATTTGGCACATAAGTTGCAAGGACTTGTGGCAGCACCATTTCAGGTTAAAATGGCAAATCAAAGAAGAATTCAGCCTTGGGAATATTAAAGAATCAGCTTATTCGGATAGCCGGGCTGAAATTCAAGGTTAGTTTTGTTGTTCTTCGTATGGAAGGTTTAGGGGATTCATATAATATGCTGTTGGGAAGACCGTGGATTAGACTAGCCAAGTTGAAGCAAGATTGGGGTTCAGATACAGCGACTATTCCTCATGGAAGTAAGGAGGTCAAGTTGTCCACAAGTAATCGGGTAATTTTGGAACCTAAGTACCATCTGTTAGTTGCTCAAACAATTAATGTTGCACCTGAGATTGAGGATGATGAGGAGGAAATTTTTATGCAAGCTAACCCCATAGTTGTACCAGTTTTTGAAGTGGATGTTCAAAAAATTTTGGCTCAGTATAGGGTATTTCCAGCGGTATTATCATCAGAAGTGGTTTTATCTTCAGAATAGAACAGTTACCCCATGCATCAGCAGAGTAATTTGATGCAGCAAACTGTTTGCCCCATGAAGCAGGATAGTGACTTCATGGAGCAGAATAATGATTTCATGCAGCAGAATAGTAATTTGGTGGTGGAAAGTAATGTTACTTCTGAGGGAAATAAGAACACTGATTTGGGAACACTTAAAGACCAAAATAAGCCTTCTTTGGATGCAGAGGAGGATTTAGACAAAGCGAGTCAACAAGCTATTATAGATGTAGAGCTGAAATATGAGCATACTATGCATAAGTCAGCTAGAGTCTTTGAGGATGATGTCCAAGAAGTGTATTTGGAAGCTAAAATAGGCTCTAAGCTGATAAAGGTGAGTATTTTTGTTGAGGAAGATTTCAAACAGCAATTAATTAAGTTGTGTAAGGACTTTTAGGATATTTTTGCTTGGGAATATACGGATATGAAGGGCTTTGATCCAAAGGTGTGTCAGCATAGAATTAATTTAAAGGCAGATGTAAAGCCGATTATGCAGAAACGGTATCGTATGAATCCTAATTATGCTAAACAGGTGAAGGAAGAGATTGACAAACTTCTTCGAGTGGGTTTTATCCGCCCTGTTAATGAAGTGACTTGGTTGTTACCAATTGTGGTGGCCCCTAAAAAGAATGGCAAAATACGGGTTTGTGTAGATTAATTATACTGTTACTGAACGGGAAGCTTTGGAGATGATCTTTGCATTGCAAAAATTTAGACATTACTTGTTGGCGAACCAACTTATTTTTCATGTGGATCATCAGGCTTTGTTGTATCTTATTAACAAGCCGCAACTTACGAGAAGATTGGCAAGGTGGATGTTATTATTGCAAGAGTTTGATTACAAAATAATACGTACATCAGGTAAAGAGCATGCAGTTGCTGATTTTCTGAGTAGAATTGAGTCAGTGGACCCTGTATTGGGGGTGAATGATCAGTTGCCTGATGGAGAATTATTCAATGTTCAAGTAAGTCAATTCAATTCCTTCTATGATCAAATGTTACAGTTTTTGCTTCATGGAGTGATGCCTCCAGATTTGTCTAGAGACCACCGTAGAAGATTGGCATTACAAAGCAGGAGTTATCAAGTTATTTTGGGAGTTCTTTATAGGAGAGGCATTGATAATGTGCTAAGAGGGTGTGTAACTGTACAAGAGCAGCCTGCAGTTCTACATGAAGCACATGCAGGAATAACTGGAGGGCATTTTTCTGGTAAGATTACAATTAGAAAGGTTCTTCAAGCGGGATTGTGGTGGCCAACTGTACTCAAAGATGCTGATCAATATGATAAAGAATGCATTACTTGTATGAAGGAGGGTCAACCTCAATCTCGAGATCGAATGCAAGATCATCTAGTTTTACCTTTGGAACCATTTCAAAAGTGGGGTATTGATTTTGTAGGCCCCATCAAGCAAGCTGCTCGTGAGAGTAAGAATCAGTATATTCTAGTCTGTATCTATTATTGTACTAAGTGGGTTGAAGCCAAAGCATTACGAGATAATAAAGCGGCAAGTGTAGCTGAGTTTTTGTACTCTAATATCATGACCCATTTTGGATGCCCCATAGAGTTGGTAAGTGATCAGGGTAAGCATTGTCTGAATCAAGTAATCAAAGAGCTTACTGTTAAGCATATGATCCTTCATAAGAAGTCTACACCTTATCACCCTCAGGCAAATGGACAAGCTGAAAGTTCAAATAAGATTTTACTCTGAATTCTTAAGAAAATTGTGGCTGATAACCGTAAGGATTGGGATACAAAGTTAGATTCGGTATTATGGTCCTTTCATACAACATATAAGGTGTCAATAGGCTTGACTCCTTTTAAGTTGGTTTATGGACTTGAGGCAGTTGTTCCCATGGAATTCTTGGTGCCTAGTTTGAGGATAGCGGTTGCTTATAGGTTGTGTCCGGAAGAATCACTTCATGATAGGCTCCTGAACTTGTTCTAGTTAGAGGAAGATTGGATTATAGCTCACTACCTTCAAGGGGTGGTGCAGTCAAGAAGACAGGCATGGGTTAATAGGCATATTAAAAAGAAGATAATCAAAGAAGGGGATTTGGTTATGGTGTATAATTCACGGCTTGGGAAGCACCCAGGGAAGTTAAAGTTAAGGCACACCGGTCCCTATGAAGTTTTGAAAGATGTTAGTCAAGGCATTTTTGTGTTGACTACTTTACAGGGTGAAATTATTAAGCCTGCAGTGAATGGATTTAAATTAAGAAGGTAGTTCAACCGGATTATGATAAGGTACTCTATAAAGTTGAACAAGAACCAGTTGCACTAAATTTGGTTCAAATTCCAGCACTGTTACCTCATGGAGTAATCTGTGGCATCTTACCTCATGGAGCACTTTATGATTCTATGACTCTCATTAGTGTTTTTAGGGTGTCTTGGCTTGAGTTTTGGCAAAAAGAACTACTCTTTTATGGTGAGCTATTACCTGATAATGTTATCTTGTATATCACTTGTGGTGAATATGAAGAAGTGAGGCAAACTTTAGTAGTGCTCTATGAAGTGCAATCTATTTGGCAATTGTTCTATCTCATTTTAAAGGTTCATTGAAAGTTAAGAACTCCACGCCAAAAACGCCTTCTGTTATGTCGAGTGAAGATGACGGTGAGTTGGCTACTCCTACGCTTGATTGTTCTATACTCATGGATACCAAAGAACCCAATACCAGGGGTTGGTTAAGGCAGATTGGGTTGCTTGATTATGCGGAGTTACCATGGGAGGCTTGGGGAAACAATATATATGCTCAAAAGCAGTTACTTATGATTCGAAAAAGTGGCAAAGTTGGCAGAAGATTGGAGCTTACTCCTACTCTACTAGCACATGTTTTCTCTCTTGCACTTAATGATCGGCCAAAGCATTGGCGATGCACAGATGAAGCTATGCAGCAAGAGTTTGGGCTTCCTACAAGTGTTAGAAATCAATATGTGTTAAGGCATGCAGATACAAAGAGGAGGTTTTTCATTAAATGGTTCATGCAGTAGTTTTTATTGTTCATAAAGGCTGATGTAATAACAAAGGATACCTTTGGTATTTTATGGTATGCAGAAAATGTTGGGATTCCAATTTGGTCAGGAACTTTATATGACAAATTGATGCAGGAAGTTCATGTGCTGACAATTCGTAAGCAGGAGCAGAAAAGTAGACTTGGACCTATGTTGGCTGGTCTATATGCTCATTTGCAGGTTGTATGTCCAACATTGCATCCATCACTTTGGGAATCTCCAAGTATGGATAAGGTTACTGCATTTAAAAGGCAGAAATTAGTGGATGGGATAATGGTTGACTGTTACGATAAAGATTTGTCTCATGATCATGCATTGAATGATCTTGAGAATGTTAAGTCAAAGGAGTTTGTGGATCCTTTGTTTATGACTTTTTCATCTCCTGAAGCTTCACATGCTAGTACTTTGGGATGCACTGTGCCTTTAGATATATCAGCATGGTTAAATGATGATGTCAAGAATGATAATGTTCGTGAAGATGTGCTCATTACAGGGGTTAAGAAGAAGATTAGATTCTCCAAGTTGAAGATGGAGACTATGCCTATACCAAAGCACAATGATGGTATGCATCAGCATATGGGTTTGTCTTATGACATGGAAGTGGCTCATGTTGGATATGTTCCTCAAAGTCTTGGTGAAGCTTGCTCTTTGGTTGCAGGGTTACATTGGTTCATGAAGGATATGCATGCTAATGGTGCCGTTAAGTTAAGTGTGGTGCAATCTTTATAGGAGCAGTTAGAGTCCATGAAAACTAAAAGAGATTCTATGCAAGTTGAAATGGGAAAAATGAAGGAATTACATGAGAATGAGGTGGATGCTTTGAAAAGGCAAATTGATGAGCATGCCGATATGTTGCTTAAATGTAAATTGTCTTCTGTTGCATTTAAGGAATGGATAGCTAACATGCAGGATAAGTTTGGTGGTGAATTGGATTTGTTGGCTAAAGAAAATGCTAAGTTGAAGGCTGAAAGGGTATTATTGGATGCTCGTTTACAACCTCTTCTTAAAGTGAAAAAGAAAATCTTGAGAGATATGGAGGTTGATCTTGATGGCTCTGTTTTTATGCAGCAAGATTTGACATCAATGAGAGCTACATTGACTTCCTTTATGCATGATCAGTGGGTTAGCATAGCTGCTAGAATGTCTCAAGTTATTTCTCGGCCATATGCAGTTTTGCAGCAGACATTTGTGTCTGAAAATATGGAGAAATTGATTCATGAGAAAGATATGTTAAAGGAAAAGTTGGATGGTATGCAAGTTGACTATCATAGGATGATGGATGTAGTGTCTGGGTTGCAGAATGTTAAGCAAATTCAAGGTTCTGAAAATTTGTCTGTGGATGCAGTAGATATGGTCAAAGCTGATATTAATAATGTTTTGTAGGATATAAATCAGCAGATTAAGATTCAAGATCATATGGTGGATACAGTTCATGATATTGCATCTTTTGGATTGCAGGAGCATCATGTCCAGGAGTAATCTGTTACGGATTGTAATGATGCTCATGAGCCTCATAGTTCATAAGTTCTTTTGGTGTAGAACTATCAGATCTGATTCTCTTTTTGTTCACCATACTTACATCATACTTGATATGTATGCCTCTAGGATTATGCCTTTATGTTTTCTTTTGAATGTCTTTTGAGGGGCTTATGCAACTGCAGTAGAGGGCTATAAGTATCCTACTAGAGAGGCTCTACTTATGGTTACTCTCTGTGGCTTACTTCACGGTGAAAGGCTGTGGGTAAGGCATAATCTTTTTCACTAGATAGCTCGGGTTTTGGATAAGGCATTTTGACTTCATCGATCATTCAAGGGTTCGAGTCATGGCTGTGCCAGTCATCCACCAGGCTATGCCAGGTGTTAGCCGATGGCTTGACACTACATTTACCCTTAGAATGGTGCATTACCTTAGTTATTACTATTTTCTATGTGAAGCAGCCTATATATGTCTTATGAAGTTTACTGCCTCATGAAGTACATTTTTGGGGCAGTTGAAAAACGTGACCTGATGAGGCATTTTGTGTGTTCTTCTTGTCTATCTGATCACTGATGATGATCACGCCTGATGTATGGTGTTTCTACCTAATTATGAAGAGGATCTAGCAGTTGGCGCCATCATGGCTGGAATCTTGATCTCGTTTGTAGCATGTCTTGTGTGATTTATTCTCTGTTTTCTGATTAATGGTGCTGAATGTAGTGTATCTATGCTTTCCTATGGTTGGTTTTGAGTTACTATGATTTTTGGGTGTGAGATTAGGTATTTGCTTCATGAAGTATTCTCTGTTCTTTTATGTATACTGCATAGAAAGGGCAGCAACATGCATGTGTGCTAACTTATATTCTAGGAGAGGACTACGGTGACTTTGCATGTGATGTTGATTGTGGTAAGTTTTGTTGTGCTATATCAAGGATTCATTGTATGGTCTTAGGATCCATGTCGACCATGAAGCAATGTATCTCCTCATCTGTCATGTGACAGCTCATACTAATGGATTTAACATCAACGTATATAAGCAAACAAACTAATATATTCAATTTTTTTCTCTTTGCCTCTTTACCTCTCCTATACTCCCTCTCTTTATTTTCCAATCCCCTTTGTTAGAATTGATGAGTGTATCAACAATTTTACCAATGCGGATAGCAAACGAGTACTGATGTCTATACCAAAAGTCATTCTTTTTCCACATTTTTTTAAAGAAATGTTATTAGTATTCCTACAATTTGTTGTACTGCCCACAAATATTATGCTCTTAGAATAATAGAAATAGTTAATGTCTTTCTTAAACCTAAGTTTGTTGTGTGACCATTCACATCCTTGGTTCTTGCCTTTGTAATACCATTTCTACCTTGGTCCATAGATTTGTTGAGTATCTCTTTAGCCAATGAAAATTTGTTGTGTGACCATTCACATCCTTGGTTCTTCCCTTTGTAATACCATTTCTATCTTGGTCCATAGATTTGCTGAGTATCTCTTTAGCCAATGAATTATCCAAATATCCTTAAAATTCAACTTACCATCTATAGCTAAATTACTATAATGATTTTGTAAATATATCCCATGATGTAGGCAAGGAGCATAATAAAAAGATTGCCTTAATCTCATATTTGAACTTCAACTTTTGAGACCGCATTTGATTGAATATGATGTTGAATTCATTAAAGTGGGAGGAGATAGGAGATCCCTTCTTCATTTACAACTCAAACAACTTTTTCATGAGATACACCCTGTTAGAGGCAATTTCTTTCTTAAAGTGTGTCTCATAGCTTCATTCATAAGTCATGTGTAGTGGTCTCATTCAAAAGTGTAAAATAGATAGATTTTGCCAAGTGCAACCTAATAGTGGATTTGGCCAAAGCATCAAGCTCGGACCAATCATCTTTAGACATGTCTACTAGGTTTTCATCTATGCCTCTTATAGGCCTTAGCTACTTCTTCTGAATAAGGACATCTTGGATTTGCTCCTTTCACAAACTAAAGTAGTTACCATCAAAGTTCATGATGTTGTACAGCTCCCTATCCATTGAAGGTGATGAAGCCATTTATCTAAAACACCAATCAACTATTAAGTGACAACAACTAAAAATTTAGAAAACTACACCATAAAACTATACTGAATAAAGCCCTCTTCATCCATATGTAGTAGCTCTTCCACATAATCAACTTGAGGCCTAAAAAGAGGCTTAAGTTGACTTTTATGGAAAATTTTATGGATATTCATCGAGGAAGGGAGTTCTGGGAGTAAGCCAAATCACCCGTATGCTTAATGATCATGTATGGACCATAAACCATGTACATGAACTTGTTGCTTGAGCCATCCTTCAAAGTAAAGCACATTGACTTGGGCACATTCAAAAGGACGAACTCTCCTTTTTGAAACTCCATGGCTCTCCTTTTCTCATCAGTGGAAATATCTAATCTTGGGCTTTCTTCAAATTCATCTTACACTATTAAAGTAGGGCCTGCATGGGATCCAAGTCTTCATTGTTGAGGATTTATCCTATCATGAACATGAACGTATGGAGTGGCACATTATATCCATAGAAAGCCTCGGAAGTAGAAACTCCTATGGTAGAATGTGTAGAATTCTTGTAGGCAAACTCAGCCAAATGGAGGCATGAATCATAGCATGTTGTATACCAAGACATATATGTCTAAGGTGGGTTTGAAACCAGTTACTAATTCTTTTTGCCTAGCCATCAATTTCAAGATGGTATTACATGGGGCTAGCTTTGTTCCCATTGAATTGAAAATTGCCTACTAAAAGTTGCTCATTAATTTGGTGTCCCTATCATGAACAATGACCTAGGTAATCCATGCAATTTAAACACATGCTCCATAAACTGATTGACTACTTCATATGCTATAAACTGAGTCTTTGTGGAAATAGAATGGACTACCTTGGTGAGTCTACCCACACCATACATATGCTATTCCACCCCATCTTGATTATAGGTGGGCCAATAATAAAATCCATGGTTAAGTGCATCCATTTACCTCTGGGGATAGGTAATGGTTGCAACAAATCTCCTAGCTTATCAGTGCCATCCTTATTCTATTAACATGGCATACATTTGGAAACAAAGTCCTTGATATCTTTCCATAGGCCTTTCCAATGGAAATCTTGGAGATCTTGTCATAGAAAAAAAAAAGATCTAGATGAGTAGATTTAGGCAAAAAAGTACATCTACTTCATGATCTTTTGCTTGAAATGAGAGGTATAGGGTTTACAATGTTGCCATGAAACCAAATAAGACCATTTTAGAGCTCACATTGAGAGTTTACTCCATCAACCCTTGGTGTAATTTCTAATATACATGGCTAAATTCTTTTTTCAACAAATAGGCCTCTTGGAGCTATTCAATCCAATCACCATGAAACTCAATTGTAGTTGAAACATTGCATGTTTACATTCTAGAGAGAGAATCAAGCACTGTATTATCCTTTCCCTTAGTAATAGCAATGTCAAAATCTTAATTTTGCAATATAGCCACCCAAATTATGATAGCTAGGAGCAAGGTTAGACTATGAGAGGAAATAGTTGAGAATTGGATGATTGATTTTGACATTAGATCAACTACCATATAGATAGTGGCACCATTTCTCTATTCCATGAATAATAGCCATCATTTCTTGGTCATAGACATCCATTTCCATCTCTTGTTCTGTGAGCTTGTGACTTTTAAATGCAACAAGTTCATGCTCCTATAATAAAATTGTATGTATGTCCCATCCGTTAGGCATCACACTAAATAGTGACCTCTCTTGAAAAGTCAAGAAGAACCGAAATAGAAGCTAAAGTAAGCAATTCCTTTGACTAATTAAAAATCCAATTAGCAATGGCATCCTAAAAGAGAGCTTCTTTCTTTATCCTATTTGTTAAAGGAGTCGCAATAGTTGTATAGTGTCTAATAAATCCCCAATGGAAAGAAGATAAACCAAGAAACCATAAAGAGAAGTGATATTTGTAGGTATTAGTCATTCTCTAACACAATGCACCTTCTTAGGATCAAGCTTAATTCCTTCGTCATTGACAATGTATCCCAAGTACTCCACCTTAGTCTACATGAATGAGCACTTGGTTTTTTAAGCAAGTAGCCCATGGTACCTCAATACATTAAATATATTCCTCAAATGCATTAGATGATTCTCCAATGATTTGCTATAGATGAGGATATCATCAAAGAATATCAAGAAAACTTAAAGAAGAAAGACTACAATCTTTTGTTGATGAAGCTCTAGAAAGTGGCGAGAGCATTAGTTAACTGCATCGAAACGGCATAACTAGGAAATGGTAAAGCCCTCAATCAATCCTAAACAGTTTCTTGATTTCATAAAAATTTTTAATGCAAATTTGAAATCTATGTTTTTGAAGTACTTTTCTCCCTTAAGCTCATCAAGTTATCAACTCTAGGGATGGGATGCATGTTCTTGATGCCAATGTCATTGAGGTCCATGTAATCAATGCACATCCTAAATGAACCATCCTTCTTCTTAAACAAAAAGATTGGAGATGCATAAGGAGAAGAACTAGGCTCAATAAACCCCATCTCTAATAAATCTTTGATCTACTCTGCAACTTCTTGATGTTCACATTTGGATAATCTATAAGGTGGGTTATTCACTAGTTTGAAGTGAGACTCCAAATCTATAGGGTGATCGATTGCTCTCTTAGGAGGTTGAGTTATAGGAACCTAAAATAGGTACCTATACTCCTCTAGAAGAGCTTTCAATGTTGAATTATTTGTTGATTCCTTAGATTGATTTGTTACCTCTTTGTTAAGGTGCAAAAAAAATATTCGGAGAGCACTTTTTAAACACATTTTTGAGTTGATTAGCTATAATGAGATGGAAAATTGATTTCTTATGGATTCCCTACAAGCTAATGGCATGTCACTAATTAATAAAATCCATATAAAGATGGGAAAGATCCATAGTAATCATTCTTAATTACATCAGCCAATCATGGATAGCAAAAATTGACACACTAACTCTCTTGTCCACCTAAATCAAAAGTAATGTGGTCACCTGGATCAAAAGAAAAACCTTCCTAGGTGTCATAAAATTAGTCTTAACCACTATCATAATCAAACTCCTCATTTAGTATTTTTTATCATAGGTTGAACTTCCTTTTCATCACTTAACTCCTCAATTGTAAACATGTTGTTTGTCTTTGTCATCTTATATACAAACTTAAAGTTGGGGGCTGAAGCATTTCTTGGCCTATATTCATCTTGTTGGTCTGCATTTTAGTGTCAATGTTGTCATAAAAATCCATTTTTTCCTTGCTACATTAAAGGTTTGGTAAGTTGGAACTTTAAGGTAGATATATGACACATTATTGTCTCCAAAAGTTTCCCCAAACTATCCTCATTTTATGAAAGTTTTTCCTTGTCCAAAAGATTGTTGAATATTAATATCTCTTCTATACTTGCAAGCATATCTCTTAGCTAACTCTATTACTTGAAAGAGATTGGAAGGCTTTTGAGCCTTAATATTTACTGATAGACTAGGTTCTAGTCCATAAGTATATTTATGCAATTTTGCATTGTCATTAGTACTCTCCACATACATAACTAGGCTCAAAAATTGATTAGTACACTCCCTCACTATTAAGCTCCCTTGATCAAGTTCATACCATATTCTAGCCAACTTTTCTTTCTCAACATATGACACAAATATTTGTGCCATCTGAGCTTTAAAATCTTCCTATCTATGGATTTATTGATATGTCGTCTTCATGTATCTCCATCGTGTATGTGTAAAAGCTTCCAAGTGAAGAGTAGAAAAATGGATTTTTTATTTGGTTAGTTGTGGATAAATGTCAAAATAAGACTCAAGCTTTGATGTCCACTCTTTTAAATCAAATGGGGAGGAAGAATGCCCATTGTATTTGGTCATGAAAGATTTGTCGTAGAGTTCTCTCTCAATGAATCCTTGATATCTATTAAAAGTTTACTAATGAGTATTCTAATTAGTCCAAATAGTGTCCATTCAGACAAGAATTGTTGGAGAAAATCCTTTAAAATGTAGGCTAAAATCTTCCTATATTTGGCTATCCTCTTATCCATTGGGACTTTGTAGCATGAATGCTTGGAATGGGTTCCTCATTTATTTGAGAAGCCTCTCCAACCTCATAAGTACTAATAGAAATTCCCTATTTTCCAATTATATCCTACTACCAATCAAGTTATAATTTTGTATCTTTAGATTTATCCCTACTCTCCTTGTCAACCAATTGTAATTCTACCAAAAGATATTATAAAATTACATGGCACAATGGTTAGAATCTAAGCAAGGTGTAGAGAACACATAGAAACTATGAGAGGAATAGAAATTGCACTAATTTTAAACAAACTAATGCAAAGATAGCTTTGTCCACCTGTGCACTTCCATTATGAAGCTTACGTAGCGATTCACATAGGTGATAGCCAAAGAGCTTAAGGGTAGTTTGAAGAACTCTAACTAGGTGAAAGATAGATTAACGATGGGTTTAGAGAGGCCTTCCTTTTATAGCCTCGAAAGGTAGTCTAGTCAGCTTTTTCAACCATATTATGAATCTTCCCTAGTCAACCAAGTAATAGTTAATGTCTTGTGCCTTGAGTTGCCACTAGCATAACTACTCTATCTAACCCAAAGGCTAGATCCACAAAGGTCACTTTTTTGCCATTCAATCACATAGATATCATTTGACATACAAGTTAGGACCCAACCACCGTGCTCACATATGGCTCTCTCTCATAATGGGGGCCTTACAACTTAGAGTAACATGGATCATTGGTGGGACCTTATGAGGGTGGGGCATTGAGCATATCTAACACCCCCCTCAATGTGCATCTAGAGGTGAACTACATCCTCGACCCAATGTAGGGTCTTTGAAGATGAACTCAAAGCAGATCCTTCATAAGAGATTTGGTAAAGATATTTACTCTATTCTCCTCTGTTGGATAGTAGATAAACTCTATTATCCTATCCTCAATTAAATCACAAACATAGTGATACTAGATCTCAATGTGTTTGGTGTGTGTATGAAAAACTAGATTTTTGGCAATAGTGATGCAACTCTAATTATCACATCTTAACACTATTAGATCTTTATCTTGTACTCCCATATGCCATAGGATCCTCCTTAACCATACTACTTCACATGTAGTAAAACAGGCTGCCTAGTATTGTGCTTCGGTAGAAGAGAAATGCCACAATTGCTTGCTTCTTATACTGATCTACAAGAAGATTCTTGAACCTAAAGAGAAACAATATCTAGAAATTGATTTCCTAGAATCATTGTTACTTGTCCAATTTGAGTCATAGTTTCCATTAAGAGCACTTCTAGAACTGCATGTGATACCGTAGTCAAGAGTTCCCTTTAAGTATTTGAGCACTCACATATCCCAACTTTTCAGTGACTTTCTCGTGGTTTGTTTGAGAACCTGCTCAAAACACTAATAGTAAAATTGATATCCAGCTTGGTGTTACACAAGTAGATGAAACTACCAACCAACCTCATGTACCTCCCAATGTTCGCTAGTGGTGATGTATCCTTGATGGATAACTTTACATTCACCTCCATATGTATAGCTATCTCCTTACACTAAATCATGCCAAACGCTTTTAAGATCTTCTATCCATACTTCTTTTGAGAGATGAAGATTTAGTGTAACAAGCATAAGTCTATCATTTCAAACTTAGAGCTTAAAGCCTTTGGATTCTGATGGATCATATCTTCATAAGATCTAAAAGTGTTGGCGCAGGTGAAGAAAGCAAAAAATCACCTATAATAAGAAGGTCATCCACATACATGACAATCACTACAGACTTTTCACCATCCCTCTAAATATACATGTTAGCATTTGAGGTTTATGTTTTGAATTTCAAGCCTTAAATTTTTTTATATATCTATTGCTATCACACTCTAGGGTCTTATTTCAGCCCATACAATGCCTTCTTCAACTTACAAACTTTGTTCTCAAAATGAGGATCCTCAAACCCCTATGATTGAGCCATGTACACCTCCTCCTTGAGTTCTCCATTCAAGAACATTGATTTAACATCCATTTGGTAAACTAACTATTTCTTATGAGTAGTCACTACACATACTATGTGAATATTAGTCATTCTAGCAATTGGAGCAAATGATTCTTGGAAATCAAATCCTTCAATATGTGAAAATCCTTATGCAACTAATCTAGCTTTGTACTTTTCTAAGCTACCATTAACCTTGTACTTTACCTTCTAAACCCACTTGGTGCAATAATCTTTCTCTTTTCTAGCCTATTCACTAGCTCCCAAGTATCATGCTTTATTATGCTATCCTAGTCATCTTGTATAGA
This sequence comes from Lygodium microphyllum, assembly GCF_053477565.2. Classification (NCBI taxonomy): domain Eukaryota; kingdom Viridiplantae; phylum Streptophyta; class Polypodiopsida; order Schizaeales; family Lygodiaceae; genus Lygodium; species Lygodium microphyllum. The sequence goes on from NC_141164.1 coordinate 17,326,575, forward strand.
TGCTTTCCATGCTAGATTAACAACAAGTGGTTCTTCCAAGTCTGATCAAGGCTGTATTGACTATATGAGCAGAAGCCTTTCTTTGCTCCTCTGTGATCATAGAGTTGCTTTACCCATTGTAGTAATGGCTTTTCTGGGGGTGTGATTGTAGGTTGGTGAAATTTTTTCTCATCATCCAAAGATGATACTTCCTCTTACTTAAGGGTAGGGATAACTCTTGGGATAGGTTCATAGAGGACTACTTCTTCATTGGATGATAAAGTGGAAGAACTTATATTCTCCTCCTCTATTATATGTGGATGCTCCTTGAATACCACATCATAGCTCGCTATGATTTTCTTTGCCTCTTGGTCATACAATTTATAATCCTTTTGCTCATCATAATAATCCAAGAAGATACATTTTGTGCTTTTGGATTTAATTTGTTTCTTTTATCCTTTGAAACATGTGCATAACATTCATATCCAAATGTTCTAAAATGTGAGACATATGATTTCTAACCAAAGTAGGCCTTATGAGGAGTTTTCCCTTTAAGAATCTTTGTATAACTCTCATTAAGAATGTAGATTATAGTGTTAATAGCTTCTCCCCAAAACTAGTTAGGAAATCCCTTACCCTTAAGCATGCACCTTATCATTTCCACAATCGTTTGATTTGAGTGTTCAACAATGTCATTCTAGTGAGGTATATGAGATATTATCAATTAATGCTTAATCCCTTTGCTCTTATAAAAGTCTTCAAACTCCTTTGAGTTGAACTTACTACCACCATCTATTCCAAACTTCTTCACACTTTTCCCTGTTTCATTCTCAACAAGTTTTAGCCATTCTTTAAACTTATCAAAAGCTTGAGTCTCATCATGAAGTACACCCACATCTTCCTATGTAGTCATCAATGATCAATATAAAATAAGAAGATTCTCCCAAGGCTTGTGTAGGCATTTTATTGCATAAGTTAGCATGCACAAACTCTAGAGGAGCCTTCGCTCTATTCTTGCTTTCTTGTGCAAATTCCTTTCTATGTTGCTTACCCATCATACAAGCTTCACATCATTCCTTTATTTTAGTTAGTACAAATAGGTGAGCAATGATACCTTTCTTATGTATCTTCTTCATTATTGCAAAACCAATGTGACTAAATCTTCCATGCCAAAGTTTACTTGTGCCCACACTAGCGATGGTTATAAGAGTACTTAACTCATACATGTTATTTCTTCTTTTTTCATTGCCAACAACTTTACCAATACTATCCATTATTTTTGCACATGTCTTAGTGAACCCTCATGGTCAAGATCCGTGATAGAAGTAATTGATAGGAGCTTTCTCTTAATCTATAGAACATATAATACATTTGATAGATTTTTGAGTTTACCATTTGTAGCCCCACAAATAAAATAGTACATGTGCCCTCAGCAGGGTATTTTGCATCATTTTCAACCATCATAGTGGTGGATTCTTGCAGAGGCTTCATAAAACTATGTAGACCTTTCTTGTTCTGGGAGGTGCCACTATTCAATATCCATGAGTCACTGGTAGATATTTCTTGCACCACCGAGGAACACACTTCCTCAATGGTCGCCATGAATAACTCTAACTCTACTTTAGCTGCCGTATTGGTTGTCTCCTCCCCTTTAGTCTTCATGGTGCCAATCTTTTCATCTACCTTCTTGACATGAAAATTTGTGATTATATGTCTTTTCTTCTTGCAATAGAAGCACTCTCCTTGAAACTTTTCCTTACCACCCTTCTTCTTCTTGTCACCATTGGTAGAGGAACCACCTTTGCCTTTCGTATTGATGGATAATATAGCATCTAAACTATTGTTACCTTCTCAAGCTTCAAGCTGCAACTCCTCCTCCATTAGTAGTGCACCAAATTCCTCAAATGTCAAAGGTTGCGGTCTCACCTAAGTGTCTAGGGTGTACCAACCCATTAAACTTTGGTGGACAAATTCGAAGATACCTCTAAGCTAGCTTGTCAGTAGTCTTTTATATCCTAGTCCCAACTATCTAGTTGCACATATTCTTGACCCAAGGATGAATGCTTCAGTTGTTTCTCCTTTAGTAAAATTCTTTGCTACTAGTTGATTCTCCAAGTTCTAAATCCTTTTTTGGTTTCATGTTTCATATTGACTCCTTAGTACAAGCCTTTGATACCTTGATTATATGCTAAACCAAGGTCAAAACACAATCAAAATAGCTTGTAACTAAGGCACACAATGCACCTATGTTTCTTTATCTTTAAGCTCTCAAAAGATCTACATTTGGAGGAATCATAACACTCAGATTTGATGGATCGGGGGTGGGTTTTGGTTCTAGTTCAATTGCCACCACTATCTCTAGAAGCTCATAACAATCAAGGATAGTTGTAATTTTAAACTTTCACAAAGTGTAGTTTATGCCATCTAACTTCTTGCCTTCACTCAAGGTTAGTGGATGAATCCTTAGTGTTTGAATTGTTGGTACAATAGCATCACCACTTGATGCGACAACATCGCTAGTTGATGTAGCAAATAACATTTCTCCTTGTCACTATTGAAGCCCTTACCTCTCATGTACTCTTCAATCCTCAGAGAACCCTAGGCTCTAATACCATGTAGAAATTACATGGCACACTTGTCAGAATCTCAACAAGGATTAGAAAACACACAGCAAATATGAGAAAAACAGAAACTACTTTAATTTTAAATGAATTGATACAAAGATGGCTCTTTCCACCCATGCACTTCCACTATGAAGCTTAGATAGCAATTCAAACATATGATAGGTATAGAGCTTAAGGGTAGCTAGAAGAACTCTAACTAGATGAAAGATTGATTAACTATGGCTTTGGAGAGGTCTTCCTTTTATAGCTTGGGGAGGTTGTCTAGTCGGTTGGTCTGATGAACCTTTCCTAGTTGGCTAAGAATATTCCCTCTACTACATGCATTGTGCCTTGAGTTGCTATTAGCATAACTACTCTATCTAATTGAGATACAATCCAAAGGGTAGATCCACAAGGGTTACCTTTTTGCATCTAGTCACACAGACCTCATCAAACACATAAGTCAAGACCCAACCAATGTCCCGTTTTCACACATGACTTCTCATCATAATGAGGGCCTTACAACTTAGAACACCATGGATCATTAGTGGCACCTTATGAGGATGGGGCATTGAGCATATGTAACACATATTTAGGTCATAAGCTTATCCAAAGTCTCAATAGTTGATTGGTCCATTGGATCAATAGCCTCCTTGGTTTCTAAAGTAGAATGAGCCACCTTCCCAACCATTTGGTCAAGTTTTGACACAAGTTCAAGATGTATCACTAAATATTGGGTCTCATGATTACAATAGGTTGCATTGAGAGTGCTATAAGCTCCATGCTCAGTGTGACTCCTCATGATGATCCGCTGGATTGTGCTTAGTCATAAAGTCCCTAACTTTCTACCATACATCCTCATTTTCCTTGCGTTTACCTCTATTCCCTACCATTTTCAAGTGCTATCCAACTCACCTATTGTCATTAAGATGGCAATAACTTTTGATTCCAATACCTAAACAATGAATTTTTTTACTTAAATAAAATGTGGCACTATCCTCTTTGAGATGAGAGAGCTTATAATTAAAATCAAGAAAAAATGATTTGGGACTAATTTTCTATAGCTATACCCAATAATCCTCTACCTTGTGAATGCACTATTTTAGAGGAAAAGCAATCTATATGCCATGTTGAAGGTCTTTATGATAACCCCCAAATTTGTGCAAATTTAGACGCACAAGTATGATCTTCATTGGCAAATCTTATGTAGTTTGATAATTTAACCTTATAACTTCATTGCAAAATCTCAAGACAAGCATTGTAAAAGGCATGACTAACAATTATAAAGTTATGGCCTTGAAATGTGTGTGTGTCACTTTTCCAATTTGAAAGGTTGAGAAGTTCTTTTATTTCAATAATCAAACCTTCTTATTCTAAGGTTTCAAGAAAAAAAACCATGTAAGACAAATATTCCAAAGAAATACAAAAAGAAAAGTGAGAATGAGGAGTCATGTGAGTTGGGGGAAAGTGGTTGAGAGAGGTGGTTGCAACCTCCTTCTCTCTCTTCTTTGACTTCTACTTGCACATATCTTCTCTTCTCTCTTGCATTGGCACAACTCTTGCTCTCTTGCCTCTCTTGTACTTTTCTTGTTTCTTTCAACTATGGAAGATGATGAATATATATTTTGTGTATCTCATTCCTATTGAGTGGAAGGCTAATTTTCTAGTTGAAGAGAGCATTTCTTGCAGGTTTGGAGGCCATGCAAGTGTACATGCAGCCTCTCTTGCCCAAGATATGGCAAATTTTCTATGCTTGGAATGGTATTATCCACTTTAGACCTTGTATAAACCACTATAGGACCTAGATACTCAATACTACCCTATGGGACTTGTCCTTCACCTATAAGAGCTAATAATACCTTGAAATACTTGATAAACACTTGCAAATAGGGTGTAATTTCTTGTTTCACCCACAACCTATTACCCACTACTTGTGATAACCTATAAATTCCATGTAGAGACTTTGTTAGTATATTTGATGCATAGGCATGTGAATGATGTTTATGAGAGCGGATGGATAAGGATGGATGAGGTGGTAGCCAAGGAGGTCATACACAAATGTATGCAATGTATCCCATAAGTAAAGAGAGGGAAGAGTAGCATAGTTGAAAAGCTATAAAATAATTCACTAGCTTTACTATCAAAGTCAATCAAGTCTATTTGGTGGTGTTGTTCTTCTTCTTTCCCCCATATCTCATCTCCATCTTCTAACCCAAACCATGTTTTGTAACATGGCATCAGAGCCTCTTTCTTCAAGGCTATGATATAGAAGGGCATCCATAGCTATACAAGTTTCAAGGAGTTTGAGATGGGGAAGGAGGTGCTTCTCAAGAAGCTCAAGGCTCTACTGAAGCAAGGTATAATGAGACAATTGGTCATCATCACAATTTCTTTGAAGTTTTTGTGGTGGCTACCATTGAAGATTATGACTATGGTAAGGATCCTCCAAGTATTGGCCAATCATTTATGTTTATGCTTAAGTCCCCTACTTAAGGGTTGTGCTTAAGCCACTCACTTAAGGGGGTTTCTTGGAGAAGGAGGGGGCATCTTGTTTAATCAAGCAAAGGGCCTACCTATTATCAATAAAGTAGGGGCCCTCCTTGTTGTATCATCAGAGAGTTGGAGGGAAAGGGAAGCTCCAACGTCAAAACTTGCTATAGATGAAACTTGAGTTTTAAATTGACGTTGCAATGGTAGGTAGGAGACCTATGCCATTGTTCTACCGCTTCCATGTCAAATTGGCATCCCTACTCATCAATATCATGATTCCTTCTTGTTCCTTATCTCCTTTGCAAAGAGTTTAAACCTTAATAGTTTAAGTCTTTTTCACACCTTCTCTCTTTCAAACTAGCTCTATTTGAACCCTATTCACATTGCTTCACACACCCAAACTAGTTGAAGCAAAATTATGTCACACTACTGCCTTCAACACATGTTAAAAAGGGATTGTATTCCCATTGACAAAAAAATGAATTTGAGGGTTGACTTTATACAATATTTTTGCCATTGAGAGATTGATCAAGTTCCTTGTAACTCCCAAAAAATTTTCCTCTTGTAATCAAGATTAGACATTGCTATTAAGTGAAAATACCAATCACTAAGACCTTCCTATATCCGCAAACATAATATTCTATTTTTCAAAATCAAATCCATCAAGCCATGTAACTCATGAAGCCATTGATAAAGTTAAAATCCCAAACTTGTGTTTATCGCAATATTACTTATGTAATGAATTAAGTCATGTCAAGTCATATCTATCAAGCCAAATGAACGTATCCTTGTGTATCCATCAAAAAGAGAATATCCTAAGGCTTAAAGTCAAAGAGCAATTGATCAAAGAAAATTCCAAGATAAAGGCCATGAAGGAAAAGAACTATAAGAAGACAAAGAATGTCAAAAAAAATCAAAAGGAGCAAGGTCACCATGAAGACTATCAAAGAATGTCCAAGAAGTCCAAGATGTTAGATATGATCAATGCCCCACCCTCATTAGGTGCTACCAATGATCCATGGTGCTCAAAGTTGTAAGGCCCCCATTATGAGGAGAAGCCAAATGTGAGCCCGGACATTGGTTGAGTCCTGACTTGTATATCAGATCAGGTCTATGTGATCGGATGGCAAAAAGGTGACCATTGTGGGTCTTTGGGTTAGACAGAGTGGTTAAGCTGGTAGCAACTCGAGGCGCATTGCATCAAGTTGCGGTGTAAGGGAGTTAAAAGGGGCCCCTATTGTGGGGTCCGAGGGCCGTGGAAGCGGCCCTTGGCTGGGGGGGTCCCAGGGGAGCCAGCGCCCCCGGCCCGATGGTAAAGGGAATATTCCCGAGAATATTCCTTGGCCGACTAGTGGAGGCTCATATGGTAGGTCCGGTCAGCAGGCCGACCTAACGACCTTCGCGGGCTATAAAAGCTAAACCCCTTCGCAGCCATCTCTCACTCATCTTTCACCCAATCAGAGTTGTTGTTCCAGCTAGCCTTAAGCTCTTCACCTATCTTCTGTCTAGATCGCCATCTAAGCTTCACACAGTGGAAGCGCATGGGTGGACAGAGCCATCTTTGTATCAGTTGTTTGGAGTTAAAGAATTTACTGATTCTTCTCTTATCTGTTGTGTACTCTCTATCTCTTTCTCAGATTCTGTTTGCTGCGCCGTGTAATATTTTACACAAGAAAGTAAAAAGTGGAGCCAAGCTCCAAGTGCAAAGCCAAGAAGAAGAAGATCAACCAATACTAAACATAGTCAAGGGGACAAACCTCCTATTCAATCCAATGTCATTTGCCTACATCTTATTTTAGTTACACCACATGCTTATGAGTATGATAGGGGCCTCAAGGGGACAATCTTATTTCGTGATCAAATGATGTAGCCAAGGGGACAAACTTCCTATTCAATCTAATGTCATTTTCCTACATCCTATTTTGGTCACATCACATGCTTATGAGTATGATAGGGGCCTCAAGGGGGACAATCTTATTTTGTGATCATATCCTTGATGAAAATGGTAATTGGTAAAAATTTACCATGCATCAAGGGGGGCTGTTAGCATATTTGATGCATCGGCATGTGAACGATATTTATGAGAGTGGATGGATAAGGATGGATGAGATGGTAGTCAAGGAGGTTACATACAAATGTATGTAATCTAACCCATAAGCAAACAGAGGGAAGAGTATCATTGCTAAAAAGCTATAAAACAATGTACTACTTCACTATCAAGTCTATCTGATGGCATCATTCCTCTCCACTTGTTCTTATTCTTTCCCCCATAGCTGATCTCCATCTTCTGGCCCAAACCATATTTTATAACAAAGTTGAGAATACCCTATTTCTTTATCCAAGCTCTTTTCTTCAATCCTCCACACATTATACTTTTATGATGGATAAAATGGAGGATAAGGGCTCCCTACATGGGCTCCAACCATAAGGGCATGCGAATTTCCTCCCCAAGTCAAGTTATGCACCCCTTTGGGATCTTTGATAGCAAGTGAGGGTCGCCTCTCTCTTCTCCTACTATTTCCCTAACATCCACCATTTTCCTCGATCGAAATATATATCAACATGCTAGTAGCATTCTAGTCTAGAAAATAGGGATGAAATACATTGGCCCAAAAGAAATCTCTCAACTTTACAGATATGTAGGGATTTGGATGGAATCAAAGAATCAAGGAGAGATATTACCTTACCAAATTAGGGAACATTGATTGCTAACCTATCCTTTGCAATTTCTTTGGAATTTATGAATGATTCAAACATAAGAAATTAGAGATTATAAATCCATGAGCTAAGAATATAATGCGAGCTTCAATATGGAAAATTGATACTAACATTGCTCTATGGAATCCCAAATTCTAGTGAAGAGGCATTTCTAATATATAAGACTAGAAATCGGGCCTATGATTGAGATAATCTCTCAACAAATTGGATAATAGCTTGAGAAAGTGGAATAGAGAGAGGTTCTAAAATAGAAATTTAATAATATACATCTTCAATAAAAGCTTGAAGCTTGAAAGAACTATGTGAATCCAATCCACAATTATAAAGCTTCAATGGTGGCTTCCAAATGCTCTTGAATCTTCAGTATCACATCATGACAAGTCACAATTGCTTAAATGACAATTGAGCTTCAATCTTGAGAGGCTTTTAGCATTCTTGAATGCTTAAAAATGAGGAACTGAAGCATTATGTCAAAAATCCCCTAATCCAACCCATAATGGTTTCTTATTGACAAATTAGCTCCAATGTTTTGAATATTGGCACAATCTTGAAGTACCAAGGCTGTAAAAGCACCTCAGGATCAAAATATGGATGAATCTCCCCAAAAATGAAAGCTTGGAGCAAGCTTTAATGGTTGGCCCTACTATGTATTAAGATTTTCGAATAGAAATTTACAAGAAAAGAGAAAGAATGCTCCAATATTGCCTCAAGAGCTTGTCTAGGAGTAGACTAGTGATCAAAAATCAAGGTAGAAGCTCAAATCTAACCAACCAAATAATCTTCTCAATATCTTGAGGGCTAAATTTTAGTGCAAAATGCATTGATAGGGATGCTCACCACATGTTTTCTCATCCCTCAAATGGTGCTCAATGAGTTGCTACCAATTCATAGAGGCCTTTCGACAATCCATTGTTGCAAATAATTGAAGAACAAGAAGGGAGATGAAGATTTCTTGATGAAAATTCCATGAAAGCTTAAGAAGAAGAAGAAGAAGAGTAATTTCTCTCTAAAAGTAATCATGGTTGAACTCCTAACTCCTATGAGTCTCTTTTAGACAAAATACTCCTAAAGTTTGCTTGGAAGTTGGTGATGATAGCCTACCATTTTAGTCCTTTTGGCTCTAGATTTGTCCATAGCTCCTCTATAAGCCTTTAATAAAGTCTTTTTACTATCTATGGAGGTCTTGGTAGTCATTGTCAAAGCTGTTCAAAGCTTGTACCGCTACACCAAAGGTGAAAGTAGAGTTTTTGAAAGGCAACACATGAGAATGAACATGGAAATGGATGAAAGACCGAAGATTTAATACCATTTGTTAGAGAGTGAACTGAGAGGAGAAAGAAACTAAGAAGAAGAGAGAGAAAGAGAGTGTAGAGGTGAGAAACGACTAAAAGAAGAGAGAGAAAGAGAGTAGAGAGATGAGAGAAGACTATAGGGAAGAGAGAGAAAGAGAGTGCAGATGTGAGAGTATACTATAGAGAAGAGAGAAAGAGTTGAGAAGAAGAGAGAGAGACACAAAGAGGTGACAAAAATCTTGGAGGGGGGTCACTCATGAATATATGTGCGTATCTTGGGAGTTCAACATAGGAGATCTTTTCTCAACCATAGTATTGATTTCTACCACAATACTAGCATCTACTATAATACTAGTAGTTCTTGCAATAGTGGTGGTTACCATAGTATAGCTAGGTACTATAGTACTAATAACTATCAATATATTGGTAGCCATTATAGTGATGGTAGCACTATACTTGTATTAAGAATCACAATGTTGTTTGGTAGATATATGGCTAGTCACTTGTCTTTTAATATCCCCACCTGCCCCCTCTGCTTATAGGAATGGGGGCGTGAGATGGGGGAAATTAAGAAAACAAAAAGGGAAGAAAATAAAACTTTAATATTTACCTTTTAATCATTACTATCATCAATTCGCCGCCACCTACCCTTCATCTTACCACCACCGCCACCATGCGGACTAGACATGTCGTCAATTACTATCATCAATTCGCTGCCACCTACCCTTCATCTTCCCCTCCAATGTGTGGATCAGATTGAATTTCTCCACACATGTGACCACACACACATAATGGATTATGACAATAACAAGGTGGAGAGAAGGAGGGTATCCCTCCCCCTGTCCCTCCCCCCGCCAAGGCTATTAAAAACCTTGAACCTTAGGCCATTCCCATTAGATTATTGAGGCCATGACACTTCGAAATAGAGAATAAAATGTGTATTGTGTGTGTGGGGCGGGTGTGTAGAGAGAAAAAGAAATTAGAAATTCGCAAAGGAAGCTAATGGTTTCAACATTGATAGGGGAGGTAGAGTCTACTAACAAACCCCATCTCCATTATCCTTGTATCTTATGAAAGACAACTTGCAAAATAGCCCAAGACTTACAAATAGTAAAATCTTCAAGGATCTAAGGAGTATTATGAAGGAGTAGGAAAGGAGCCAAAGAACAAGAACAAAGCCATAAAGTTGAATAGGAAGTTGCAAAGATAAGCAAAGTTTATCCATCTATGTCGACTTCTATCCAAGTGGTTGTATTAAGTCAAAGGAAATAGTATAAAAATGTTTATATCATAGCTATTAACTCATTCAAAGTATTGAATATTATTAAATGTGTATTCTTCAAAAGAGCTTCATGTTGTGAAATATCTCTTATAGAAGCATGATTGGATTGCTTCATAAAAGGGTTATTAAATTATGTCTCAAATTATTATTTAGAAGACACAAAAGGGTCTATCAATAAAGACTTAACCTCAAACTCCTTTAAGATTATGCTCTAAAATATAGGACGAGTCTATGAGGAGCCTAGTGATCCCTAGGCCAACTAGATGTAAAGGTAGATGCTTTGTGATGTCATAAGGAAGTGAATGTGTATGGTTAATAGTTGCATATTTTTAAGGGGAAACATTTAAGTGACATGAAGAGGTTTAAAATGCATTATCATGACTTGCAACTTAAGTATAGATCGGGATTGTTATCTATATTGTTCCTTGAGTAGTTGCACTCCTTCAAGGATCATATTGGAAAGTTTATTGATCCTTGTGGGATACCCAAGGGCATTGCTTGAATTGCATTTTTGTCTTGAATAGCTGTCATTCTTGTTAAGGGAAAATATTACTTTCATTAGCTTAAGGTAGGTTGTTTGCCTTACTTTTGATCAAAACTAGAGAACTTCCTAAGGGGGAGAGTTTACTCTTTCTGAGGCTTATCAAATGAGGGTTTAAGGCACAAGTGGCTTACCTCCATGATTGCAATGTGGAAATAGATGCTAGTAAAGGCAAGAAAATCCAAAAGGGCACTACTCAATACACTGGTTGAAGGTCAAGTGGTGTGAAAGCCACTAAGGAATGTTGGTTTTCTCCTATGGTAGCTTGCAAGTCAAGGAGGTTTTGGACAAGCCATATTGGGCATACAATGTGAAGATGGAAAAACTACATGGCCTAATGTCTAGGGACATTGGAAGACCCTATTCTAGATAAAGGGTGGATTATCGATTGTGTCCATGGGAATTGGACATGGGCATCGATATGTTTGGATATAGATCTTAGTTAAGGGATGGAATGCCAGGTGGCATTGCACCTTGGAGAAGATGCATGATAAATACATTGTTTATAAATGCTTTCAAAGGATTGTTTGGCATTGTCTTTGTGTACATGACAATAAATTACTTGAAGGAACCTATTTAATACCATATTAGAGAATTTGGGAATCTCACAAGTTCCACTTTCAAATAAGGAGTAAAGATTTGACCAAGTGGCTAAATCTTAACCCCATATTTGAGAGTGGGATTATTAATCACATTAGAAACTCCCAAACTTTATGAAAATTCCCAAATTTTTGAATATGTGGTTATTTGTAATGGTTAAATAAGGAAGATATCTTTGCGTTTCAAACATAATTATGATAGGTTAATTAAATTACTAAAACTCGACGAGTTCATTCTACAAATGGGTAGTCTTATTGAGCTAAGAGCTTTCTTTCACTGTTAGAATTAGGATACGCTAGCAAAGAGCCGAATGATGACCTTCCTAGATAATTTTAGATCCCAACCTCATGTCATTTTAGGGGGTTCGGGTTGAGAGTTTACCTTAGGGGTTGAAAGGTTGATGCATTTACCTCCCCCTCATTTTTCACTCTCTTTGAACAAAGTGTAACATAGGTCTACTTTAGTTTTTGCCAATTTGCATAAGTAGCTACTGTTGAGAGTGGAAAAAGACTGAATTTTTGATTGATTTTTGTTGTTTTTTAGGTCTGAATGGTTGATTTTTGATGGATTTAGAGTGATGTATGGTTGTTAATGGAAGTATTTGAGAGTGTTTTGGATGATATTGATTATGTTTTGGAAACTCATGATGATTTTTAGTGGAAATATGAAACCCTGTGAGGTTCTGATTAGTTCTGATACCTTCTGTATAGCTTCTGTGTTTTGTTCTGATTTTCTTCTGTATGAAGCATGGATTGATGATTGATGAAGGTTGAAATATTTTTGGAAGCTTATTGAATAGTTTTTTATAATTTGAAATGGTTTTAGTATGATTTATGAGGATTTTATGTTCTTTGATGACTGTAATATTTCCGCGTACTGCCTACCGTAAATATTAACTTCCCGCTCTCATCGTAAACTCGTGCAAAGATTATCACCAGTGCCAGCAGCCATACGCGGGAAATGGAGACACTCCACCTTGCGAAAATAGGGTCGGGGATTCAAACCGGCATAGCCGCGGGAAAACAGCCTCTTGGGAGGAGGATAAGGGGATAAAGGTGAAATTATAGCAAATTTTTTTTATTATTCTCCCCAGCCGATGTGTGGCTGGGGGAAAGGGATGGGCTAGGGAAGCATGAGGACGTGGGGGAGAGGCCATGCAACTGACACGTGGGGAGGACCCCTCACCCCCCCTTGGGCTATAAGAACCCCCCCTCTTGGGGAGGGAGGGAAGGAAAAGAAGGACTGTGGGAAGGCTGCCGTGAAGTGAGGGCGACGGTGATGGAGGGCCGTGAGGAGGCGACGGTGACGGAAGGACTGTGGGGAGGCTGCCGAAGAAGGGGGAAGCAGAGTGCTGCTGTCGCTGTGGAAGGAGAGGACGCGCCGTGGGAAGGAGGGTGCTGGATGAGAGGGTGGGAGGAGCTGGAGGAGACTAGGTCCGTCGCCACGTGAAGGGAGCCGCCAGCCGCCGTCTGCCATAGCTGCCGCCTGACTGCCCAGTCCGCCGCCACGCCGAATCACTACTCCCCCCCCCTCTGCCAACGTGGCCACGTGTTGGAGAAGTTTCCTAAGAAGCTTCTCTAGGAAGCTTCTAAGGGGGCCTCTCTAAGCCCCCTTCCCGTGGAGCCTTTATAAGTCCATTTTTATCCCGGGATTTGGAGAAAAGGAGGTGACAAAAGCCCCTTCCCACTACCTTTCCCCCACAAGTCCATCCACAACCCCGGGACTTTGAAGAGAAGGAGGCGACGAGCCTTCTCACCTATCACCAACAAGTCTATCGCGAGACTTAAAGAAGAGGGGCTACAAAATCCCTTCCACCCAGTCATCCCTGGGCCGGGATTTTGAAGAATAAGAGAGGAAGCCCATAAAGGCCCTTCCCACTCGAATTCCTCATAAGCCCATTGAAGGGGGTTGCTTTAAGGGCCCACAAAATCCTTTCTAAACCCGGAATTTCAAGGTGGATTAAAGCTCTCAAATCTCCATTGTCAAAGGGACCTCATAAGAACCCTAAGGCCTTCCCAAGGCAAATTCCGCAAGTCGGAACTTCGGTCAAGGAAGCCATATATCAAAGAGAATTGCGCATACAAGGGAGACGGACCAAGGTCATAAGACTGCAAGCCAAGGCCAAAAGTTGAAATCCACAAAGGCTAACTGGAGATCGAATTCGCGATGGCCTCTAAAAAGATCACAAGGTGCGATGCGGAAGGTTCACCCCGAGCATACGTGGACCTTTCCCGGAATTCACAAGTCCAGGTTTGATCTATTTGGATTCCACACAAAAGTATTGAATTAATCACGATAACTTCACGGATTAGGAAGCACTCATGCATGCTCGAATTCAACTAGTCAAGTTAAGTACAATTGGAAAATGAATTGGCTATTTGAACATTTATTAGAGATAGCCTAAGATATGGAAATTGATCATTGGTACGTTCAATGGAGTTAATGAAAAGAGCATAAGGTGTCTATGCATTCGCAGGACCTTATTAGTAAGTTCCTTTTGTGCATTCAAAAGTGACGAACCTAGGACATCTGTTGCCTCATTACAAGGTTGAAATTATTGAGGTACACCTTTTTAATAGGCATGGAAAGATTAATGGCATGTCCCGTTTTTGGATAAATCTTCCTTGTAATAAGTTAACACCCATAAGATGTTATTCGAAAAGGAATAGAAGGCACGAAAATGATCTATGGACTTGCAAGTGGCATGATTATTTGACATAAATCCTAGTAGGACCTAGGAAAGTTAGTGTCCAGATTATCAGGCATTTTTACTTTGCCAAGAAAGGA